>NC_133368.1:9743671-10011784 GCF_049309525.1 Garra rufa | reverse complement strand
GGTCTCAGCAAGACTCGCTTTCACCACCTGCTGGTGAAGCGGAAAGCAACAGGCGTCGATTTTGTATCGATGCTCAATTGCTCTTCCTGCCATACCCGGATGTGTAGCATCGAATTGCTTGGCGAATTTGAATCGCTGAATTTTTGGAAGCGAAATAATACGCACCGAAATGTCCTGTGAAGTATCAAAGGTTGTGTTGAAATTATTTAGTATTGAAATTTTGAACACTGCAATTGTTAAATTTGTATTTTAAAATAATACGAATATTTAATATTGAAATTGTAAACAATGCAATTGTGAAAGTTGTATTTTAAAATAATCTGTATTATTAACATTGAAAATTTTACGAATTAAATTTTATGTTTCCACGTGAAAAATTCACAGCCTAAATATCCACCCATGTTGAATTGCACAACCTTAAAATGCAAGCACTGTTAATACGATGCATTTTATTTCAGTTAGTGCTATACAGCACCCTATTTTGCTTCAAAAACATTTGTCAGTATTTTACTTCCATAGGTCTGGCTGCAGACTGGGTCTGGCTCACTGATCTATAATAGAGAACTGGATTGCTCATGACGTCATAAAAGTGAAGCCACCGCGCCGCCATATTAGTATTCCCTACTATTCGCATACATTCCATTGAATGAATAGGAGATTATACGATTTCATTGAGAAAACATCACATAACAAGTCAGCGTTTTTATATCTGAAGTCTCACTGTGCATTTTTACAACGCAAACGTCCTAAGCATGTAAACGGTTATTTGTTTATTGTCGGGAATTCCCTCTGCTTATTAAAAATGTACGTTCATAAAGCCTACATTACAGTCATGTACATCAGATAAGCATAAACATCGGGCGTTCAACATATGTTTACAAAAGAAAATGTCCTCATAAATCTGAATAATCACTGTTTATGTCATTTTGTTGTATTTATTCGTACAGTAGGCTAACTGCATGTTTCAACAATACTTTTGTTATTAATTCGTTTATTGTATGTTATATTATTATATATTCATTAATAACATTATTAATTTTGAAGCAGGTAATAATTTGTTCGTTAAATTAATAATTAATTCAACATATATACGCAGCATTTTACTCACATGGAAACAGTAATGTTAGTAAATCATTACAGAATTTGGTGATTTGAAGAGACTGAAATAGATGCTGCTCATTAAAAAAAAACGCACCATACCGCGCTGACTACTTAAAGACATTAAGCTTTATTTCAAAGATTTTAATTTATAGTACAAGAGCAATATTGTACAATCTAAACAATTTCAGGTAGGCTACTAATACCATATACACGGTTTTGTTTATAATTTAAATATATTTTCGTTTTGGTTCAGTTAACTCACCTGTGTCTGCAAGTGCGCGGCTGACACACCCACCTAAACGATTTCAATATATATCGCTTATCCAGCCCGAAAAGACCATAAACATTCCAGATAACATCTTAAGTATAATTTATTTACATACACATATCCTCAAAACTAATGATGTGTGAATGAAACGCTTCAAATCGGGTGATTTTAGGTCAGTGGTTTACATGCGAAATCAATGGCGCACTCTGCCGGTAGGGAATAGTAAGATGGCGGATCGAACACTTCCGGTGGCTTCACTGCCTAACGGCATTTTAGAACGCAATGAGCAATCCAGTCATTATATAGATCAGTGGTCTGGCTGCGTGGATGCGAGTGGAGCTCCACTCAAGAACGGAAATACGTCACCTCCACTTCCGACGTATGTTACACCATATTGGTCCGGGCATGACGCGGTCGCCTTGATGGTCCGGGCAAAATTTTAAGACATTGCATATTTAAAACTTATTGTTTAATTTTTCGTTTTGTATTATTTATAGTTACATATGCGTGTTCTTAATATTTACATTTTCTGTACATTTCATAATTAAAACGTTTACCTTGGCAAATGATATGTGTATATAATTATATATTTTAGAAAGTAAACAGTAGATCTTTTTTTTTATTGCACAATTAAATATTACAATAATGAAGATGTAAATACGGACAGTATCTTTTTTTTAAGTGTTTAGAACAAAACAAAAAAAGAACATACAAGGGCAATTACATAGTACATAAAACATAACATAAAATAGAAAATTAAAATAAAGAAAGCTGTAACATCACATATCCATAACCAAGTACAAATAGTTAGAAGTTATTCAAGAAGTTTTTTTTTGCTTTGCTATTATTTGTTTCTTTTAATGTACACAGGTAGTGGCCAATTTCTATTTTAAAATGAGTAAAATTAGTTTTTTTCACTGCCCATTTACATTTATGAATGAAAAACATTCCATATATGAGTAAATTTACAATATACCAAATTTTGAAGTCAGCACTATACTCATAAAAAAATTAAATGTCCTTTTCTTTGAGTTGCAATTCAACATTAGTATTTTATACCTCCAAAAACCAATGGCTAAAGGAACACAAAAAATTTGGCAAATCTTTCTAAGATAATTGTTATTACATTTTTTTCTTTTATATTTATACCTTTCAATTTAAGACAGAGACAACATTTGGATTTTTATCTATTTCATTTACTAATAATTTTCTAAGTTCTAAGGGAATGGCATTAATTACCATTACATACTCCTTTACAGGTATATGAAATGAACATTTTTTAAGAACTCTGCATAGGTAAGCACGTGACCATTAGAATTCAACAGCTGTGAAACCAACCAAACATTTTTTCGAAACCAATTAACTAAAAAAAAGAGATTTATTTTGGTGTGTAATGTATTTATTATTCCAAATTAAGCACTTGTGAGGGGAAAAATTATGTTTGTATATCATTATCCATGATAATAATGCCTGTCTGTGAAAATTGGAAAGTTTTATGGGAAGCTTGCAAATATTGAAGTTACAATTAAGGAGAAATTCAATACCACCTACTTTTTCCAAACATAATATTAGGGATATAATACCATAATTTATCTTTTGAACGAACATCATTTTTTATCCATTTAATTTTAGAAATAGTGTTAGATATTTCAAAATCAAGTACATTTAGCCCACCTTGATTAAGTGGATTACAAAGTATTTTTTTATTCAAATAATGATGTTTATTTTTCCAACAAGAAAATTATATATACATTTATTTATGTCATTAATAATAAGTTTTGGAGTGTCTATAACCATTGTGGTGTAACAAACAAAGGACAGCATCACATACAGTTGTGAGAGCTTCACAGAACAACAATATATTACACATATTGGAGGGGAAAGGGAAAAAAAGAAAAAGAAAAAGACACCTCAAAGATGTACAACTGACTCAAGAATTTTAAAAGTTTTAAAAGCTTTTGAGTTCAATGGTTTGGACACATTCTTAAAAGAGTCAAAGAAGACTTTTTAAATCAGTACATACAGTAAATAAAACAGTAGATCTATAATATCACTGGACATTAAATGAGAAGTTATTTTATTAAACATCTTAATCACAATTTGTATTTTAAACAAAATAACAACATACATATCTACATATACATAATTTCTGTAAATATTTGTGAACATTGAGGACCCCCTCGAAAACGAGATGATTCATCTGAAGGGGCTTATCCTCTTAATAATAATAAAATTTACATCAAATATCACAGTAAAATAATGTTTCCCACAATGTTTTCCATCCATTGAAATTTCACAAGTAGTTTTGTTATGATATGATAACCTCGTTGTAACTCGCTATTATAGCGATGCTAAATTAATAGGCTATAATAAAAAAATAAAATAAAGTGCGCGACGCCATTTTCATTTTAGTGGAGGTGACGTGTTTCCGGTTTGCGGGTGGAGGTGACGTATTTCCGGTGGAGCTCCACTCGCCGTATGTCTGCAGCCAGGTCCTCTTGATCCTTGGCGTTATAAACATGATCGGATCGTCCTGAACTTCCGGGTGGGGTCGTCACGTGACGAGGGTCATTCTATGACAGCTAAAACATAATGAATTAATTTTACTAAAAGTTCGATTGGGCAGGCTGTCTAGAATTCGATATTTTTATAAATATTTTATTTTTATATTATTAAATTAAAAAAAAAAATCTTAACAAAAGGGCACTTTGATCACTAGGAGCCAAAAGGGCAGGTGCTCAAGCACCCTCCTTTGCACGTGCCTGCCAGGATGGATAGCTCCGAAAGCATATTTCCATATGCATGGCTAATTCATTGTTTTTTTTTTCTCAAGTGAAAAACAATATTAACCTTCTAGTTGTAAAAACATACGGAAGCGTAGAGCTGCCACCCAGGTAAAAAAAAAATCTGAGCTTTATCACGTTTGTACAATATACTTTTCACGTTCTTACAATATAATATCACGTTTGTACAATATACTTTTCACATTCTTACAATATAATATCACGTTTGTACAATATACTTTTCACGTTCTTACAATATAATATCACGTTTGTACAATATAATTATCACGTTCGTACAATATAATATCACGTTTGTACAATATAATTATCACGTTTGTACAATATACTATCTGTCACGTATCTGGTCTATCCTGTCATCATGAACTCTTGCACTACACATCATGGACTTCATTCCCCACAAGCCACTGCACTAATCACTGCATTCACCTGCTCTCACTTTACTGATTACCGCTCACAGCTGCACCTCATCACACTGTCTGCATTTAAGCCACTCACACACACAGCCACCTTGCGAAGTCTGTCTTTATAAGTCTGTTTGTTTCCTGAGTTCTCTGTCGGTCTTTATGTGATGTAAACGTTGAATGTTCCTGTCAGAAGATTATTAAATATATTGTTCCTTCTGGTCATTATTTCCAAGCGTTTATTCCCGTGTTTGATTTCCCGTGTTTTGATTCTCGCTGCCAGCCCCGACCTTTCTGCCTGTTGTTGACCACGATTTCTGCCTGCCCCTTTGTGTTTGTTTTGTATCAAATAAATGCTGCAAATGGATCCGCACGTCTCAGTCTGACTCCCTGTGACAGAAGACTTCGCTGCTACAAGGATCCAGCAGCGAGTATGGTGTCATCCGGTTCCAGCACGAACACCACTGTACAGATCATGCGTCTCAAGCAGGGTGAGCGGACTATTGAGGAGTATGCGATGGACTTCATCGAATTGGCTAATCAGTCTACTATGGATGATGGTTGCCTGATGATTTTTTTCCGTGGAGGACTCTTAGAGCCTTTGGCTTCACTGATGCCCACGTTTGAACCTGGCTGGACTCTACAAACTTACGTGGACATTGCTCTGCAAATGAGTGGCTCTCCCTTTACTGTGGGAATCAAGGATGACAACAATGTTCCCACGGTAAACACCCTTCCAGAGCCTGTTGACAAGATGGCCGCCCTTCTAGAGTCTGTTGACAAGATGGCCTCCCTTCTAGAGTCTGTTGACAAGATGGCCGCCCTTCTAGAGTCTGTTGACAAGATGGCCGCCCTTCTAGAGTCTGTTGACAAGATGGCCTCCCTTCTAGAGTCTGTTCGCAAAATGGCTGCCCTTCCAGAGTCTGCTCTCAAGATGGTCACCCTTCCAGAGCCATTGCACAAGATGGCTGCCCTCCCAGACTCTCCGCTGGTTCCGCCCGGCCTCCCAGAGCCTCCGCTGGTTCAGCCCGGCCTTCCAGAGCCTCCGCTGGTTCCGCCCAGCCTTCCAGAGCCTCTGCTGGTTCAGCCCAGCCTTCCAGAATCTCCGCTGGTTCAGCCCAGCCTTCCAGAGCCTTCGCTGGTTCAGCCCGGCCTTCCAGAGTCTCCGCTGGTCCCGCCCGGCCTTCCAGAGTCTCCGCTGGTCCCGCCCGGCCTTCCAGAGTCTCCGCTGGTTCAGCCCAGCCTTCCAGAGCCTTCGCTGGTTCAGCCCGGCCTTCCAGAGTCTCCGCTGGTCCCGCCCGGCCTTCCAGAGTCTCCGCTGGTCCCGCCCGGCCTTCCAGAATCTCCGCTGGTTCAGCCCAGCCTTCCAGAGCCTTCGCTGGTTCAGCCCGGCCTTCCAGAGTCTCCGCTGGTCCCGCCCGGCCTTCCAGAGTCTCCGCTGGTCCCGCCCGGCCTTCCAGAGTCTCCGCTGGTCCCGCCCGGCCTTCCAGAGCCTCCGCTGGTTCCGCCCAGCCTTCCAGAGCCTCCGCTGGTTCCATCCAGTCGTCCTGAGATTCCTGTCTGCCCGGTTCTGGTCACGGAGCTCATGCATGGACTGTTCCCACCCACCCTCCCTGCTGCTCCAGTCCCGCCACCTCTGTCTCCTGACAGTCCCTCTGCTCACCCACATCCCACCTTCGGTGCAGAAGACTTGCCGTGGGACTGCCAGTCTCCATCGGTGTCCAGACTGAAGGATCCCTCACCATCACCTCCAGTCTCAGAGTCCTGGACTCCACCTCGGCCCTCCGACCCTGCGGCTCCACCCCGGCTCTGTGCTCCCTCGTCTCCGTTGTCGGCCGTCGGCCCACCAGCTCCTCCGGGCTCCATCGTCTCTCCGGCTCCGCCCCGGTCAGTGGTCGCCCCACCTTCGCCTCTGGACTCTACTCCTCCGGCTGCGCCTCGTCACTCCGTCCTGCCGGCTCTGTGGACCTCCTCCCTCCCGTGGGCACAGCCTCGATCCTCTGTCACTCCGGCTCCGCTGCGTACCTCCGGACCTCCATCTCCGCCGGGGTCGCCAGAGCCTTGGGTTTCACGTTATTACGTGAAAACTTTATTGTTTAGGCTACGTTTACCTGGTGCGATCAGAGCGTGAGAAAATGTCTCGTCTTACAGAATTAATTAAGTTCTATTTTATGCTTGGATTGAGACATGGGGAAATTTTGCAGCTACTGATCAGCTTGGACAATGTTGTTATCAGCATGCGGACACTGAGAAGGAACCTAAAACGCATGGGGCTGTACAGGAGGAAGAATGAGTCTGATCCGATGGAAGTGGCTGCATTTCTTATTGATCAGCTCGAGGGACACGGGAGGCTCTATGGATACAATCGTCATTGAGGTATACGTCACCATCCTTATACTATCTCGTTTGTGTGCGTGCCTGTGTCTGTGCGTATATTGCGTGTGTGCGTAAGTGTGTATATGTGTGTGTGTGTGTGTGTGTGTGTGTGAGAGAGAGAGAGAGAGAGAGAGAGAGAGAGAGAGGGAGAGAGAGAGAGGGAGCGAGAGAGAGGGAGAGAGAGAGAGAGGGAGAGAGAGAGATTGATGATGGTTACTTACTGGGTATTCTACACGTTTTCTTTGACAAGTAGCTTATCACAACTTTACCTGAGTAATATTGTAATGCAGTATTGTTACATATAGCCTAACTGAAATTCTGAAATTTACGGATATAGCTGTACTCTTGCTGCCCTACCTCTTACAGAGTACATAAAGTGTGCTTTGACACCACTCATGCATATAATAGACTTAATATGATTCTGTTCAAGACTTGAAACATGCAATATTTCACTGTCCAGACACATTTACATAATACCACACAAACAGGGCAATTCTTGATACCATCATTCTATCACAACCACCACTGTTATTTATTATTTTGATGAAAGTATTTTTGATAAACTACTTCTCTGTCCCTGTGTTTTTTTTTTTTTGTTTTTTTTTTATTTTATTTTTTTTTTACAGGAAGAGCTCCAGCAAGTTGTGCATCTGTGGAACACCCACATTATACGCAGAAGCAGAAGTGCAGTTGCCCCAAGTGGACGTCCGATTCTGATGTACACCATCCCTCATCTTTTTGGAGGACAGGATCATCTAAAAGAGGTTCCTCAGGAGGCAGTGGATGTTTGTAAGCAAGAATGCCAACAGAGAGGACCTTATACCTGTGATGAAACAGTTTTCAGCTTGTGCTGCCTTATAATGTCAGAGAACTTCTTAACTCCACCAAGTACAGCAGATGAATCCATTGAACTGTATCTTTTCCTGAGAGCCTATATCCTGAAGGACTTACAACTTGGGCACTTTTACTGATACAATTTTGGGCACATCATTTTATTTGTGTGATAATTTATCACTTTTGTTATTTATTTGTTTTCGTTTTCTAATCAAGATCATAGCAAGTGAATGCCGACATATTAAACCAAATCTATGTACTCAATTGAACAATCAAAATGAAACGAATCCCTTGACATTAACAATTCCAAATGCAGTGCCAAAGTGTGGTTGCGGTACACTACTTTGTTTTCCTAAACTGAGATTTTTGGTTGCAGTGACATTACTATAGTCTAATTTTTGAGAAAGATACATATTATTTGCATAATCTTTAAAAAAATTCTTTAAGGTTTTTTTCCTAAAGGAAGACTATATAAATATTTTGAAAATTCACAATGTCTTGTTACTTTTGATATGTCACCTTTTGAATATTGGCCAATTACAATCTATGACTCATTTATTGGTGCATCTCTAACTAGTTCAGCACACGATAATACATAACCTCCAAACATTATTCAGACAAAAGGCAGGAAAAAACAAAAGTACACAGATTCAAACTGCCTTCTTAGTTTAAACATATTCCAGATTCTTTGGGAAGATGAAAACATCCATAAAATACATTCAACCTAAATAATATAAAATACACCTTTTTATTTTGTATATTGTGGCATTATGTCTTTATGGCTTGAATTTTGAGTATTACAGCATGATGTGTGCAGTAATGGAGTTACTGGGTTGTTTTTAAATAAAAACTTAACTTCAGAGATGATTTTTCAACAATAGAATGCCCCCTTATTTTTACCTGCTTCTTGACTGCATTTTGATTTCAGCACCAATTTAAAGCTTGGTTGTTGGTGCAGGTGGACAATCTGGAGAATACGAAATGAGAGCTTGCAGGACTTAAAACTAAACTTAATACCAACTCACACAATGACTGGATAAAGCACCAATAATTGTGTATATAATGATGTTCTATTTGATACAAGTGGCTAACAGTAATGTATTACAAATGGTTTTGGTGTTTTTAAAAATGTTATATATTATATGTTATATGCTATTCATTGTCGTTTATGAGATCTTGTAACCAGTGTCTTTAAATTGGCTAAAAACATTGTTCAACTGTTATCCACCCTTTAATAGTTTCTTGTTAACTAGTAAATAGAAAGAAATCATAATTATTTAGCAATAAACAAACACCGTTATATATAAATCTCCCTTTAATTTGAATGTAAATGGAAGAAAACATGGACTCTCAATGAACACTGTACAACTCAACTCAAATACCAGTATTCTGTGTATTTTTTTCTTGTCAAATATTGCTTCAATAAAAAATAATTAATTATAAATCTCTTGAATTATTGCATTAAACATACAACTTCTTGCATTCCACAGAATTATAACACAGACCTGTTAAAAACAGCCTAGGCAGATCTTAAGAACTGTAATTTTAAACCCTGTGGACCTCTTGCTGCCAAACAATATGAACTGGTTAGTTCAAATGTTTACCAATTGAAATGTTAACTAAGCATGTCTATGAAACCTTTAAGAACTGTAATTTTAAACCCTGTGGACCTCTTGTTGCAAAACAATATGAGCTGGTTAGACATGCTTGGTAAACATTTGAATTATGAAACCCTTAAATTGTAAATTTTTTTGTTCTTGTTTCTTCTATTTTTGAAAGGAAATTCAAATACAATTAAAGCTTTTTCCCCTAACATATATAAGCTCTTCCTCTTTTTTTTAAAACAAAAATGTGATCATTGTAGGTTAGTTTACCATATTAATTTGGACTTCATTGTTCCATCAAACTTTTCATTCTTTGGTTTAAACATGGTGGACTTCAATCAGACTATGCTGAACTCATAAGAGCTTTTGGCAGCTAAAACATTGTCCAGTTCAGTCCGTAGCTCTGGGTAAGAGGTGTAGGTCCATGGTAGTTCCAGAACAGGACCACACGTGTGTGCCACGGGTCGTCGTGCCAGTCCATCCGACGACGTGAACAGGACCTCTATCTGGCAAACACAGATGACATCTGACCCAGTAACAAACCTGAACATCCGTCTGAGCCCTATATCATCAAGTCCTCTGATGTACTGTTGCAGAAATCTGAAGCTTTGCTTCTCTGCCTGAGAAGTGGGAGATGCAGAAAGCAACTTCAAAAGCTTTCTAGTTGTTGGCTTTTTCTCTTCATACATTTTTAGGACATCTTGTGGACTTTGAAAAGCTTCTTTTAGGAAATGGCTTGCAACTGAGGACATTTTCTCTGCTGCATATGCTGGTTTTTGGATTAACTGTTTGTGTGCAACTTTCAAAAGAAGGCCTTTTAAGTTCTCTTTGGTTGGAAGCACTGATACATCCAGGCGATCCATGAGATCCAGCAGTTCATCCCTGTCTTCATCTGAAAGATCCTCGTTTAGAGCCCTCGTTACCAGATCCCTGTCTGATTGACTTAGATAAAAGAGAAGACTCTCAAACAGCATTTCATTTGATACTTGATTTTCACCAAAGATGAGTGCCACCGTGAAAACAGGGGAAAGGCGACAAGGAAAATATCCATGGTCTTGAAATCCCTTTAGTAAAATTCTACCCATGGACTTCCACTCTTCCTCTTGCCATTTAGGGGACAGTGAAGGCACCCTGAACTCCTCCCCTTCAGCTGTGTTATCGAGAAACTCTGACCAAAATGCAGCATACAGATCCGGGCTGCGTTTCCCGATAACGATTGATCTTAGCGCTTAAGAGCGTTTTCTACGAGTCACTTTGCGAACGTTCGTTATTGTTTTACGTGCGTTTCCCAAAAATGCACTTAACACAATTGCACGTAGCCCTGTTTTAAGTGCTACTTAGGAGTCGCTATCCGTTGGTAAAGTGCTGAAATGTCACATGCTGTTATAGCAATCCATCTAATTTTTTATTTCCGATTCTTCTTCTACTTGTGTGAATGTGTATTCAACTCGAATAACATAAAAAGTCCTGTGATTTCTTCTTGAGCAAGTTTAAAAACATAAATTAACTGGAAAATAAAACAAATTCTAACAGTCCTTGCCGGAAATGACATCTGCATCATTTTCGATATTATTATGGAACCTTAATTATTTAAGTAGAATTATGTATCAATTTCTTTATCAACAGTTGCTTATCTCACATCAAAATAAATCAATAAGTAAATAAAGAAATAAATAAGCTCTTACATTTATTTTTGAAAAGTTTATCCTAATTATCTTTAATTAGGACAAAAATTTAAATAAGCACATACCTGGGGTGGAGACATTAGCAAAATGGCTGAAACCAAAAAACAAAGAAAATACATTTTTCAATAAGAGGAAATTAATATTATTTTAGAGGAGGTGGAGCTACAAAAACCTCCTAGGTTTACCTCCTTTTGACAGACACTTACCATCTTGAAATCTAGTTCAATTAGATTTAAGTATTTTTTTTTTTATAAATGTGCCTTAGGAAAAAACTGATGTTACTGGTGTCCATCTTGAGACAAAACAAAGGGACTGATATATTTTAAGATCAGTCAGTGCAAGTGTCCTTCAGTAAAAAATGCTCAGACTTGCATTTTAGTCTGGACTAGGCTTAAGCCTTGTCTGTGAAAAGAGGGGTATATATTTTACTACAGCTTGAGTCTTGAGGGTGTGTGTGGCAATATAGTATTAGGGCCTATCTATTAGCCTATCGATATAGGTGCAGAAAAATGTTTAATGTGCACATGCTTTATCAGCACTGTTTTATATAAATGTACTCTTCATGCACATTTATAAAAGGACAACCTTTGACCATTATGAACCTAACAAGAGAATAAATTCAGGGAAGAGATAATTAATGCAATTTCTAAAATCAGTGATTCAGTTTCTTCAAGTGGGGCCTTCTGCAATTAGTGAAATAGATGACAATCAGTGTGCAACATCTGAATATTATCACAGCCTGAAAAACTTTAAGTTTTAAGTTTGTAATTTTAATTAAAACATTTTTTTTTCATTCTAACATTTATTATGTAATATTATTTTATTTATTTATTATTTCTATATTGAATGGTGTAATGAGTAGAAAATAGAAAGTAATAAATATATACGTACCAATAAAATGAAAAATTACTTTGAAGAGAAGTACATTTTAGGTGCAATTTGCCGGTTCTCCAGCAGGTGCCCTCATAACTCTGTCCCCTTACGATGCACTTAAGGCTTTACGATTACTCCAGAGCACTCGTAAATCTACGAAGATTTTCAAGTGCTACTTAAGTTACGATGTTTTTGGGAAACAGACCGTAATATTAAGATCAGTCGTACGATCATTTTTACGAATAACTTAGGCTTATGATGCTTTTGGGAAACACAGTACACATCCCTTGATACGCCATCAGCATCAGCTCCTTTTTCATCAATATAGGTGTATTTTAGAGGGTGGCTGAGGAGTGCTGGATCTTTGAACTGGGTGATCATCTCCTCCAGAATATTGACCCTATGAAGTTTGATGGTGACACAGACAAGATCATATGATGCTGGAGAACTCATTGCTTCATTGCTTATAGATGGGTCTGGAGTATTGACTGCTGGGTTTATTGAAGGAAGTGTAAGGGATGTGATGACCAGATCATCATCTTCAAGTATTACAGTGTCATCAAGATGACAAGCTAGAGGTTCTCCAAGGTAGGGGCCAATCATTACCTCTGATGTGTCCGATGCATCTTGATCGGCATTCGTAAAATCGGATGACAAGATCACAATTGTTTGAGGAGCTTCCATGTCTTCTTGATGTGGATCAGTCAGTTGTGCTGAGGTGTTCACGTGCGTTTCCCCACTGTCATAAGCTTCCTCTTCATCATCATCATCCTCATCATTGGATATTTTTTTAGTGCACAAGTAAAATCTCAGCATTCCCATTTTAAGTGCAGAGTATAGTTCTCCAATTGTGACATCTTCATCAAATACAGCCTCTTCTTGATAGTCCAATATGTCATGATTAAAGACCTCCCACCTCCCAATTTTGCTTTTTCCACTTGGAAAGAAAAGATCTTTAGCATGCTGTAAAATCTCTGATTTTTTGGCGTCTTAGGAAACATCGAAGGTCCTTGTTCCTCCTCCTCTGCGCTTTCTCACTTGCTTCCCTTCATGGATCCACCCCAACTCAATTTTTCGAGTCTTTTTTTCAGCCCATCTATTATTTTGTGCATATTCTCTTTTCCTCTTGGACCCAAATGTGTCCTCATGGTCAGGTTTCTTCTCATTTTCATTGATACCCATCCTTTGCTTCAATCGTTCAAACAAAAACAGAGTTTTTTCTTGAATCCTTTGAACTTGCACTATTGTTTTGCAAGCAGAACCGTCTTGCAGCTATCCGATCACCATATGTTGGGATGTAACCAGACAGGGTCTTGTCATCCATGAGATCAATCACTGTGGCATCAATCTGTAATGACAAAAATATTTATTACTTTACAAGTACACAAGGTATACCTGCTGCCTATCCTGACTGATTACATTAATTGTAGATCACAATAAAACGTAAAAATTATAAATACACTCTTCAGATGTGTTTTAAAAAAAAAAATTCTATAATAAAGTGAAAAAAAGAGAATGCAGCTCCAACCTATGCTGAATAAATTACTACAGTTGGTAACAAGTAACTGAATTACATTTATCCAATTTTGCTGATTACCTTTATTAAATTATATTCTCTCTAAACTATATTCTCTCTATTAATTTAATCTTTACAAGATATCGTCAATTATAAACACTAGAAATTTTGTTAAAAACATCATGGATGCCCAGTTTTAGTTTGATATTGTCACAAGGAGGGTCAGAGACGTTCGGATCCATTTGCAGCATTTATTTAGAATCGTCAACAGGCCAGAATAATCACCAGAAAACAGGAACAACGTAGGTAATCCAGGAAACAGTTCGATAGACAGGGAATGGTCGCAATGGCAGGAAGCAGGAATCGTCAACGGGGTACACAGTCCAGAGTCATACACAGATAATCCAACACAGAGAGAAACGCTTAGAATTACGACCATATGGAACGATAAGACTTCGCAAGGTGGCTGTGTGTGTGAGTGGCTTAAATGCATGTGGGTAAATGTGAAACAGGTGTATGCAGCAATCAGTTCAGTGGGAAACGAGGAGCAGCTGTGTGCAGTGATAGGTGCAGTGGCTTATGGGGATTGCAGTCCAGAATGTGTGTGCAAGAGTTCATGATGAGAAGACAGACCAGATACATGACAGATATCATGTACATTTTGTATCAGTTCCCTTATAGAATAAAAAATAATAGAATACATTCCTGAGTCGTTTCTTGAAGACAAAAGTCACATTTCCCTGTAGCTTATTTCCACTGTTTGAATAATATATTGTTTAAACCTGGATAACTCCCCTTTTGTAATTGTCTTGTTGCCCTTTTTTTAAAGGAGAACTCCGGTGTGATTTTGACCTAAAGTGTATTGAATCATGATACCGAGTGTAAACGTACCTTGCATATCTCATCTCGTCTTGTCCACTGCTGTCCGAAATCTGGGGTCAGTTAACCGATGCTCACAACAGCTTGTCAATGAAAGTCAATCGGGCATCGAAGGAGCCATGTAAATAAATCACTGTTTTACGCCATTTACGAGGCACAAAGTATAAGTCGAGTGTCGAGCACCAAGGAATTTATCAGCTTATCAACTTATCAGGTTGTAGTTTCCTTGGTGCTCGACACTCGACTTATCGTGACTACATTTAAGATGGCGGCGGCCGCTAAACTTCTTGCAGTTACTGTCTGTATAAATCTACTTGTAAATAAACTACCGGTGCTTTTTCTAAGTTCTCAATGTCTCGTTTTAAATGTCAGGGCCCTTGGAAGTCTACCAATGAAGTGTGGAGCTACTTTGTACCTCGTAAATGGCGTAAAACAGTGATTTTAAAACCTATTTTTCTAAAATAAAATGTATTGTCAATTGTGGAACCACGTCTCATGCCTCATTTAGTGGAATGAACCTATGTGCTTTCTGGTACTTATTTCCTTGGGTGAAATTCCCAAGGTGGCATTGTTGACAACTGTTGGCTGCTCCCTGAACAAAGTAAAAGGTTACAGTGTGTTTGGAGCACGCCATATCTATAGCTCCCTCTCGTATTGCCACACTCCTATTTGTTTCATCCTGTTTTCTTATTAGACTTACTCTTGAATGCCTCCTACCACACTGTTTTTATTGCAAACTAGTTTTATTGATATTGGAGATTAGGGGAGACAGACCGCCAAATAAACAACATTTATGTGATGTCATCAGAGAAATTCCTAGACAAACTGTGTTCCTCTCTTAATGATCAGGGGGGGGGGGGGGGGCAGAACAAAATTTTGCATAGGGCCCCCACAGTGCTTGAAACGGCCCTGGATGAACCAAATAAATCCCAAAAAGGATCAGCCTCCATTTCATCTTGCACAGTGACAATGCAAAAAAGACATTTTGTCAACCTTAAAAAGACACAGAATATTAACTGTTTCATTCATTTGTTTTTAGATGAGCAACTAAACGTGCTTTTTAAATCATCTCGTCAATTCATATGATGGTAATACTTAGCAACTCTGGACATAATCCCACGATTATAGGTTTACTGGTTCACTTGTTATACATCATCCTTTCTGACTCTCACTCGTTGTGCAGAGGGAACCTAGCCAGCCTGAAGCCTGCTGCACAAACAGCGAGCTGTCTATCTGAGCCGACTGCTCTTGTGTGCGGAAGCCTTTACACACTGCTATGGTTGCTAACTTTTTGTAGACGCTATAACTCCGTAAGCACCCTGGGCGGCGCACGAAGACGTGCGTGTAAAAAAAGGGGGGAGAAATGTGACTAGAATGGACATCCCGTCACTGTCACCTCCGATTGTTCGACTTGGCCACAGGGATATCCCTTTGGCTGACCGGTTAGCGCGCCTGACCCGGGAGGTAGTGGGTTCAAACTCGCCCGGGTCCTCGTACTTTCACCGTGCTATTTGACTCATTTTCCAGTAACGACAGCACTTACGTGTTCTTGCTGCATCCGTTGGAGACATTCTTCGGGTACACCACGATTCCGTAGAAATCTCAATAGTGGGCTATCCACGTTTGTGGCCATGTTGCAAGCAGCTCATAGCTTAAACTGCCAGTTTTCTGGTAGGCGGGCTCTTCGTATTTGCACCTGACAATAAAGTTTTCACGTAATAATAACGTGATAATTATATTGTACGAACATGATATTATATTGTACGAACGTGAAAAGTATATTGTATGAACGTGAAAAGTATATTGTACAAACGTGATATTATATAGTAAGAACGTGAAAAGTATATTGTACAAACGTGATATTATATTGTACGAACGTGATAATTATATTGTACAAACGTGATATTATATTGTACGAACGTGATAATTATATTGTACAAACGTGATATTATATTGTACGAACGTGATAATTATATTGTACAAACGTGATATTATATTGTAAGAACGTGATAATTATATTGTACAAACGTGATAATTATATTGTAAGAACGTGAAAAGTATATTGTACAAACGTGATATTATATTGTACGAACGTGATAATTATATTGTACAAACGTGATATTATATTGTACGAACGTGATAATTATATTGTACAAACGTGATATTATATTGTAAGAACGTGATAATTATATTGTACAAACGTGATATTATATTGTACGAACGTGATAATTATATTGTACAAACGTGATATTATATTGTACGAACGTGATAATTATATTGTACAAACGTGATATTATATTGTACGAACGTGATAATTATATTGTACAAACGTGATAAAGCTCAGATTTTTTTTTTACCTGGGTGGCAGCTCTACGCTTTCGTAAATACAGCCTCATATAAGGCTAATATTTCGTCCTATGGAGTCCATTCATTCGCATTCGGAGATCGACACTTCTTGACTGGCAAGACGGCTGCGAGCGGAAACCCAAACAGTATAAGTTGTTTCGTTTACAGTAAAAAAAAACAGCCCAGGTTGCATTTTGGCAATAGTTATCCTTTAAGTGTTGTCCTGTCCTCCTGTCAAAATGCTCCCTCTCGCTGATAAAAAAAAAAGTTGGACAGCTGTAAAAAAAATGGTTAATTGTAAATAATGTCAGGATGCAATGTTTGATCATTTTATATTATCCTGCAATACCTTATGTTGATGACAGGTCCTCTCAGATATTTCTCCTCATGAGGTGACAGCAGGGAACAAAATTGGCCATCTCACGCAAGCTAGAGACAGAATAGTACATAAAATATGAGGCAGCTAAACGTACATGGTTAGCAAGAATTGAGCCAGACAAACCATCAACCTGACCGCCAATACTGTCTTTGCATATAAATAAAGATGTCTCTTCTTGTCATATTGAAACGAACTGATTGCAACCATTGGCTAATCGCTTATAAATATATAACAACAATAACTTAAACGAGTATTTGACATACATATTTTTCGTCGTCTTCTTCTTGCTTTTGATGGCGCTTGGCAAACAAACTTCTTTTTCGTCCTGCTGATTTTGGTTTGATTCAGTTGAGTTCTGATGATGGCTGATATACTGTGCAGCCTCCCCCTACTGGACGCATCAGGAGCAACAGGGCGTAAAACTGTCTGGGCCGTAGATCTGCAGCCTCCCCCTACTCCTTTCCTCCGTAAGTGCCCTGCTGTTCGCGCTTCTCTACACAGGGTGTCAGCACTCGCTCCCGCCGTGTTCAGCGTATCCGCTCTTCATTCTCCAGTAGAAGAAAAGCCCTCCCACCGTCTTTCTTTTTTTCAAAATGGCCGAATACTTGGCGTCGATTTTCGGCACAGAAAAAGACAAGTAAGTAATTGAAATATGCTTGAAATATTGCTTGCATTTAATTATTTTTAGCAACCGTATGCATTGTTACAAACCGGTAATGATAGTTAGAATATACAATCATTAGCATTTTCTATCCTATGCCTCGTGTGGTCATCAGACCTGTTTGCTAACATCGCGTCTAGTAAAACAACAATAGTGCTATCGTTACTATACATTTTCATTACACCGTAGAGCTAGCATATGCTTAACAATCATTATATTAAATGCTTACTTTGAATTTGTATCTTTTACCTCAGCTTCGTCATTTCATTCATTGTTGGTTGTTGGTCGCTTTCAAAAGGCTCCCTGCTAAAGCACATCGCCTGCATTGCATTGTAGTTTCAAAATGGGTTTGATTTTTCGCTCTGTGGTGTTTTAATTTGGTGAAAAGAAAAAAAGTCGTGTGCCAGCATGCATGTGAACCTCTCTTGTTTTCAACAGGGTTAACTGCTCCTTCTACTTTAAAATCGGTGCATGTCGCCATGGGGACCGATGCTCTAGACTCCATAACAAGCCCACGTTCAGTCAGGTACACACCAGTCATCCTCTGATGTAGTTCCGCATGATTTTTTTGGTAGATTTGCATGTAATTTATGTTTGATTTGTTACAGACCATTGCCCTGTTGAACATTTACCGAAACCCACAAAACACAGCTCAGTCTGCGGATGGTATAAGTAAGTAAGCTCATGTGCACAGCCGAAAGTAAAGAAACAGAGCTTGCAGGAGTTAGTGCAGTCATTACTGTAACTGATTGTCTGTGTCTTTTTTTGTTTAATCAGATGCTGTTAGTGATGTGGAGATGCAGGAACATTATGATGAGTTCTTTGAGGTAAGGTCTGTCTTTGGAAGTAATGGTAGGGAGGATAGGTTGTGCACAAACAACCAAAATATAATCATGATTCAAGCCATTACAGAGTTCCAAGTCATGGACATTTCTGTTATGAATATTTATTTTCAAATGCTCTGTTCTACATTATTTCATAGACTAGATATTGCTGTTGTATAGAGAAAATTAGCTTTTAAGTAATTTTGTGTTTGTAAGCAAATCATTATTCTGAAAGCATTTCGCTATTATTTAAATATGGTCCAGGCCCCCTAAATTCCTGCTTTGGATATAACATTGATTCTATCTTTCATAAGTTTAGACTCAGTAAGATTCTAGAAATTAGAAGCAGCTTTTTGTTGGAGAAAAGATTTTAAGTAAATGCTGTTCTTTTAAACTTCCTATTCAAAAAGTCCTTAAATGTATCACAGTTTCCACAAAAAAATATGAATCGGCACTTCTGTTTACAACAATGATAATAATAATATGAATAACTGTTTCTTGAGCAGCAAATTACACTGATTTGTAAAGGAACATGTGACACTAAAGACTGGAGTAATGATGCTGAAAATTCAGCTTTGCGTCACAGGAATAAATTACATCTTAAAATATATTCAAATAGGAAACATTTATTTTAAACAGTAATATTTCACTATATTTAGAGCCTAAAATACATTTATTTCAAAAGCAATAAAATCTTAAAAACTCCAAACTTTTGAATGGTGGTGTATGTCTTATTACAGATATCAATGATATAGTTTGGCCCTGTTTGTTTCACTAGTTGTGTTTATAGGCTAAATACAACAAATTGCAGATTTCAAGCTAAAACATCACTTTATGTTTTTTGTTTACAGGAGGTCTTCACTGAAATGGAGGAGAAATATGGAGAGGTTGAGGAGATGAACGTGTGTGATAATTTAGGAGATCACTTGGTGGGAAATGTCTATGTGAAGGTGAGATCATTTCCAGTCTATTTGCGTTGTAGTAATTTGTCAGTTTAATTTACTACTTAAAGCTGTTTGTCATTGTTACACTTGAAGTTGAACTCAGAATTTGTGATTTAACAGTTAATTGTATCTCTACATTTTAACTGTTGAATGTGCTATTTTGTTATAGCTGGTGATATTTTGTACTTTATTTTAATAATTGTTCATTTGTTTTTGTTATCATTGTTACATTATTTTGGTTTTGCCACTATTTTCTAAAAGCAGTAATCAACTTTTTAATCATGGTTAAAAGCATCTTTGTGTTCAAAAACACCCCTTAGTATCAACAACCAACTGAAACTTTGCTTTTTGTCTGTGTAGTTCCGCCGTGAAGAAGATGCTGAGAAAGCGGTGATTAACTTGAATAACCGCTGGTTTAATGGCCAGCCCATCCATGCTGAGCTCTCGCCCGTTACTGATTTCAGAGAGGCCTGTTGTCGACAGTATGAAATGGGGTAAGTGCCTGAATAAGCATCATAAGTGCTGCACATCTTCCCTTATACAAGAACACACAAAAACACACTCAAATGCTGCATTCCCACTGCAGGGGTCTACGCTTAATTTAGCTTGTTAACTTAAGGTGAGACACTGCAGGTGAATAGGGTAAAAGAATTAACTAATAGTTATCACCTTACTTACCCAGTTGATTGATTACACTGATAATTGCAAACAGTTTTTTTTTTTTTTTTTAAATGTTAGGTTTAAATATGCAAATAATACCCTTGAAATCCAGAGGTCTCGCGAGAGCACAATTTGCATTGTCTCTGCAAGACACTCTGGCATCGAGCAATGACCCACGTTACTGCATTACATAAGCAGTTCTGGGAACCAATCAAATCGGTGTATCTGATGTAGGCTGGCCAGAGGCGAGCTAAGCTGATGACGACAGCACTGCGACGTCCGGAATCATTTAGTAAACATTGAAAGATGAGATGAACA
Source organism: Garra rufa (assembly GCF_049309525.1). Taxonomy (NCBI): domain Eukaryota; kingdom Metazoa; phylum Chordata; class Actinopteri; order Cypriniformes; family Cyprinidae; genus Garra; species Garra rufa. The sequence continues at coordinate 9,991,311 of NC_133368.1, read as the reverse complement.
CCAGTTGTTTGAAACGGCTTCGGCCGCTACAATGAACAAGTTAGACTTGTCTTTGCATATAAAAGAGGGACAGAAAACCGCGCTCGTATCGTTCCTTTGCAAGAAGGGCGTTTTTGCTGTTTTGAGTGGTGAATGTGCGTGCTTGAATGTAAATGAATGTATCTTTCTATACCCGTCATATTGCAATAATGTTACCGCTGTGTGTCTGATTGTTGTCATCAGTTCATGTTGTAGTTCAGTTCATATAGAATGAGGAGAAATGGTGCGCGTTAGTGCTGGGCGATATGGAAAAATCATGTATCACGATATGGATTATTTTATATCACGATAACGATATATATCACGATATACCAAAATAAAGTACGTTTTCAGTTATTCTCTGAAAAGTTTGACAAAAATATCATTGCATAATTTTTTTGCAACTTTATTTTTATTCGTTATTTGAAGTGACATTTAACTGAACTGTCACAAATGAGAAAAATACATTTTAGTGCAGCAATATAAATGTATCAAATGACAACAGATGTGGTGAAGGAAGAGCTACAGTAGCCTTCACATCTTTTATCCACATCATAGTTAAATAGTAGGCTATTATCAAAATAAACTATTTTTTTATTAAAGTGCACAGCCATTTCAAGTTTCTGAGCAGAAAAGCACTCAATTATAAAAAAATAAACAAAACATTTTTCAACCTTGTAGTGCAAAGTTTGCAAACCAAAATAAAGTATCACGCCTGTTTCACACATACTCCGTCTGCAGTACAGTCCGTGTGCGTTACGTATGCGGTGCAGAGGCAGCACGGACTCGTTTTGCTTCCACACAGAACGCGTTTGCAGTCCGTTCCTGATCCGCGGGTGTTTACCACAAACACACCATTTATCCGTTATTTTAATTTCAAATCCAAACGTGCTTTTTCAGCATTGGGATACTCTTTTATCACAGTACACTAATACAATAATACTAGACATATTCACGTTTAAACTCAACGTATTATAAACAACTTAGGCTATTATTTAATGCACTTGACTTCTAGATTTGTTTATTAAATTGGTCAAGCAAGTTGCAACACATTTAAACCCAGCATATGTAGGCTATAGCTTCCTTTTCATATTGAAATTGGGCTATCACAAATATTTTAAATTAAAACTTACCACAGACAAGCAGTCGGCTCTCTGTGCCTTTCTTTCGTATTAAATCTTTATTAAAAACCATATTTTAAAGAACTTTTCTACCTGGACAAGTGCATCTATTATGTTGCCTTGTTTATTTAAAACTGCACTATTTTAAACCTAGCCAAAAAGCCACGTGTTGACTGTGAAGCACAGTAGACTGCATTTATGGTACATTTCCGTGTCAATCCATGGTCATTTTTACAGCGAACAATGCGCTGTCACTTTAATTCAGCGCATGCAGCGCAGCAAAAACAGACTCTGTGCCAGAAGGATCGCTCCACTGCTGCAAACGCACCGCTTCTGGAACGCACTACCGGACAGCAACCGCGTGCAGTGTGAACGATCTGATCCGTTAACATGGGTGCGGAAAAAAATACGCAACGCATACGCACTGCAGACGAAGTATGTGTGAAGCGTCGGGCGCGGAAACAATCTTTTGGAAGAGTTTGCACATGACTGTCTTCTGGTCTGTGTCGGAGCTCTTGAAGCCAAAATGCAACAAAATCACTGACGTATCCCCACGTGTCGGTAAAAGTACTTCTTGTCTGCTGCCTGCATAGCAGTTTCAGTTTGTTGCGACTCGATCCGGGCATTCATCTTCAACCTCTTGCGTCTCCATCTTTAGGCACTCACGAGTTAAAGCATGTCGCAACAACGTAAAGCGTCACGTCGCACAAGACGGAGTTTCTTTGTCAAAAAGTTCGTTTTTATTCTTGATTATCACTTATAAGGTAGAGTATGCATTGCACAGCAACAAGACACTATCATACATTTGTCATAGCCTATTTAATACAATATTTTCTTTAGTAATTGATAAAATTAGGTTAGAGACGATAGAAACGATAGAAGAGAAATAGGACGATAGACACTTTTCTATCGTCCCCACGATATATATCGTCATATCGCCCAGCACTAGTGCGCGTGTAATTCACGTGCGTATGTTTAGCGCCATTTTATCGCATCGTAATTCTAATGAACGCATATAGATGTTACTGAGGTGAATGTTTATGTTTCCTATATACAGACAGATTCTGATATATCATATTTAATTCAGCCTAAACCACATTTTACTACCTTTATCCTAATGACTGCAATGCTGGATAATAAAATCCTTACATCTTAAAAAGCAGCTACAAATAACAAGCAAAGAACATTTACATTATCAAAGGACATAGCCTAGTCTAGTGCGAGGTGCACTTTAATATAAATAAATCTCTTCCCCATGCGGCACGTTAAGGCGACGTGGCCACTCTATGCGTGTGTTTATATCACGACAAGTTTCTGAAGCATCCTAGAACCGACTCTATGCACTGCATCGCTAAAGTTAGGCGCCTTTTTGACGGATAATAATAATCGTCTTGCTATCGTCAAACCCTGGTAAAAAAAACAGCATATGCTGCTTAGGTATGTTTTGGTGCTGGGATGCTGGTTTTAGCTGGTTTATGCTGGTCCTTTGCTGGTTCATGCTGGTTCTTTGGCTGGTTAATGCTGGTCCTTGACCAGCAACATGACCAGCATAAACCAGCAAAGGACCAGCATTAACCAGCAAAGGACCAGCATTAACCAGCAAAGGACCAGCAAAGGACCAGCATAAACCAGCAAAGGACCAGCATAAACCAGCAAAGGACCAGCATAAACCAGCAAAGGACCAGCATAAACCAGCAAAGGACCAGCATAAACCAGCAAAGGACCAGCATTAGCCAGCATAAACCAGCTAAAACCAGCATCCCAGCACCAAAACATACCTAAGCAGCATATGCAGTTTTTTTTTTTTCAGCAGGGAAGGCATCAGCAACTGGCGATATCTCTAACTATTGTCGATACACGATACTATCGTCTCCAACCCTAACTTGGTGGTTCTTCAAGATCTTGACTGTAGCCTATTTCTAGAGTTTTTTTTTTTTTTTTTTTTTTTTTCAATATAGTTAATTTAGAGTAAGTTTCATTTCTACAAATGGTGCAAACTCTGCTAGATTATAGATCAAAGATTCCCATTCCCCTGCCATTCTGTGATCGGCAATCGGCAGATCATGATCTTGGTGATCGGTGATCTCTAATTGATTGTGTATTGATAACTTCTCTGAATATGCTTTACAATCGCATTTTATTCTGGGGAGTGATAAAGAGACATAATGGCCTGGTTTCACAGACAGGGCTTAGACTAAGCCAGGATTAAGTCATAGTTCAATTAAGACATTTAAGTAATTTTTATAAATGTGAGTTAGAATAAAACATTATTGGTGTGCATCTTGAAACAAAACAAAGGCACAGATATTTTTAGGATCAGTTAGTGCAAGTTTCTTTCAGTTGAAACAGCTCAGACTTGCAGTTTAGTCTGGGACTAGGCTAAAGCCTTGTCTGTGAAACCGGGGGAATATGTTCTCATACTTTTTGGCAGTCGAATGTGACCAAACACCTTAAGTGTAACTTTTATTCAATTAAATAATTGTATATATAGTTCAGTTCTATTTAGTTAATATTTTGAGGAGGTTTTTTTTTTTGTACTAAATAATGTGCAATAATGATCCTGACCATTTAAAATATAACATTTTCTATTATAGTATTTATATTATAGTTAGTGTGATATTTAAGGTAAAATACATTTTAATGTGTATTTGGACATGATCAAACACTCTTTTTTTAAATTTCGATTAAATGATTTAATGTTAAATAAAAAAAGTTATTTACTCGTGTAACCAGCTAAAACCAGCATCCCAGCACCAAAACATACCTAAGCAGCATATGCAGTTTTTTTTTTTTCAGCAGGGAAGGCATCAGCAACTGGCGATATCTCTAACTATTGTCGATACACGATACTATCGTCTCCAACCCTAACTTGGTGGTTCTTCAAGATCTTGACTGTAGCCTATTTCTAGAGTTTTTTTTTTTTTTTTTTTTTTTCAATATAGTTAATTTAGAGTAAGTTTCATTTCTACAAATGGTGCAAACTCTGCTAGATTATAGATCAAAGATTCCCATTCCCCTGCCATTCTGTGATCGGCAATCGGCAGATCATGATCTTGGTGATCGGTGATCTCTAATTGATTGTGTATTGATAACTTCTCTGAATATGCTTTACAATCGCATTTTATTCTGGGGAGTGATAAAGAGACATAATGGCCTGGTTTCACAGACAGGGCTTAGACTAAGCCAGGATTAAGTCATAGTTCAATTAAGACATTTAAGTAATTTTTATAAATGTGAGTTAGAATAAAACATTATTGGTGTGCATCTTGAAACAAAACAAAGGCACAGATATTTTTAGGATCAGTTAGTGCAAGTTTCTTTCAGTTGAAACAGCTCAGACTTGCAGTTTAGTCTGGGACTAGGCTAAAGCCTTGTCTGTGAAACCGGGGGAATATGTTCTCATACTTTTTGGCAGTCGAATGTGACCAAACACCTTAAGTGTAACTTTTATTCAATTAAATAATTGTATATATAGTTCAGTTCTATTTAGTTAATATTTTGAGGAGGTTTTTTTTTTTGTACTAAATAATGTGCAATAATGATCCTGACCATTTAAAAGATAACATTTTCTATTATAGTATTTATATTATAGTTAGTGTGATATTTAAGGTAAAATACATTTTAATGTGTATTTGGACATGATCAAACACTCTTTTTTTAAATTTCGATTAAATGATTTAATGTTAAATAAAAAAAGTTATTTACTCGTGTAATTTTATGATATTCAAATATACAACATAACTGAATTCAATTCAATTCAAGTTTATTTGTATAGCGCTTTTCACAATACAAATCGTTGCAAAGCAGCTGTACAAAAATGTAGGCTACTACAATATATTTAGTAGCTTATTAGTGGTGAATACTGTATGTTAAGTCGATGTACATATGATATAATTGTTAAAATCATTAACGTTGTAATCAAACAGATCATGAACACTAATTGCAATGATTATGTGCTGTAATCAAACTTGTAGGAAAATTATGTAGTGCTGTATGTTGTTTCAAATATATATGTTGTTTCATATATTAAATATTCGAATATTATAAAAGGCAAGCAAATATGGAATTTAACATAATAGAAAAGATGAAAATAGTGTTTAAAAAAAACACAAGGCAATGAATTGCATTCAGCATACATTTTTATCGTATTTCTTGAATGCAGTCTTTACTGAAACTCATTCAATATCCAACAGGGAGGGAAAGATTGCAGAAAGACTAAAAACGTAAAAATATGACAACTAGTATCTGGTTATGGTCGCTATTACGGTGTTTCTCACATTATCTAACTTCATTTACAGTATAACTGTTTATTTTTTTTAACGATAAACATGAACTATAACACGCTTCATAAAATACCACTACTGGCCTGTTTTCCGAGAGGTCAACTGATGCGTTAAAATGTAAAAAAAAAAAAAAATGCAGTAATTTCTTCAATTTACCGGCGACTGTGCTTGAGAAGCGCTGAAATGAATGGGCTTTTATGGAGGAGCTATTGGTTGTTTGGAACTATTGGCCGCTCCATCACACGCTTTACTTTCGCATTCCTCAGTTCCTATGGAAGCCTATGGGAGTGTCGTACTCTGTTTCTCTATGGCTCTGGTAATTGAAATCTATTGACACAAATAGATACTATAAGTAATAGATATTATAAGTGCTATAAAAGAAACACTTAACAGTGTCTTTTGGATGTTTTCTTTGCACTAGTTTGAAAAAAAAAAAAAAAAAAAACATTTAATGAAAAACCAAAAAGGCCAAAATCTCCAACTTGACAGGTGCATGAAAATACTATTTTTGCCTGCAGGGTCATCCCTTAATAAATTTAGGAGCACTTTCTAATCAATAATCAAAAAATCTGATAAAAATTTGTCTTCCCATTACGAGGTGATATTTGACACAGCACATGTCAGAAAGCCCATCACCAGTACTGGAATACAGCTTATCAATAATACATCATATAATTTAAATGATAGCACTCCATTCAAAAATTTAAAACAAACTAATTTCTGCGGTTCAGAGTTGACTCTTGCTTTTGAGACAATAACTTTAAGACCCCTTTCGCTCACATACAGCAACAGTACACACTGCATGAAAAAATCCAGGCACTTTAAACTGCTTTCCTTTGGCTTCACTATGACTGACTGCAGAACTTATGTCTTCCTGCAGAGAGTGCACTCGAGGAGGCTTCTGCAACTTCATGCACCTGAAGCCAATCTCAAGGGAACTCCGGAGAGAACTGTATGGCCGCAGGAGGAAGAGGTATGTGTTAGGGTTGTCACGATACCATAAAAATGACTTGCGATACTATACCAGTTGAAGTATCATGATACCGTGCAGTATTCTGTTCATTTAAAATTAAATTCTACAAAATGAATAATTTCATAAAAAGATGTAAATGAAAACAGACAAGATTTTTCTGTGAATACTTCATTAGTGTGAATGAATGACTGGCTATTGTTATCCATGAAATCATGTAAACAAAACTCATCTTAGCACTGCACAGAAGCTTCATGGAGTGACATTTAAATGTGGTATTTATACATTTAGACTGTACTTATAATTGTATAAATAATGTTATAAGATTAATGTTTTAAATAAAAAAACTCTGAATATAGAAATGTGTTGTAAAAGAATGGAACATGACGGGAAACTTCAAACCGCCAGCAGGTGGCAGCAGTGTTGATGATTGAATCACTGAGCTGTTCAAACGATTCTTTCAAAACGGCTGAATCATTCAGGAGTGAATCAAATGATTTGTTTTTATGAATGGCTTAGTGAATCAGTGATCCGCCCAAACCAGCGCGGATTCGGATTCGAACACCGAAACGAAACAAAAACATCTTGCTCGTGTCATATTGCTGAACTGTCACAAGCATTTTTGCTGCCATATCTTAAAATTTCCAAGTTAGCAGCTTGTATATTAAAACGTATTCATTTATAATGTAAAAAAAATAAATATTTATAACAGCTAAATTTGTACAAGTGTTTAACCTTGTACAAATATTTTTGCAGTTTGTTTTGTGAAACAAGTGACAGCATCTTTTATATACACTACCGTTCAAAAGTTTGGGGTTGGTAAAATTTTTTAAATGTTTTTGAAAAATCTTTAATGCTCACCAAGGAAGCATTTATTTGTTTAACTGTTTTATATTTTAATGTATTTAAAAAAATTTCAGCAGCATTAGTACAATTCTACTCCACTGTTTCAGCATAATAATAATTAAAAAAGATTTTGAGCAGCAGATCAGAATATTAGAATGATTTCTGAAGGATCATGTGACTGGAGTAATGATGCTAAAAAGTTCAGCTTTGAAATCACAGGAATAAATTACATTTTAAAATATATTCAAATGGAAAACAGTTATTTTAAAAATAGTAAAAAATGTTTTTGCTGTACTTTGAAATAAACGTTGATTCAAAGATAGCAATGCATCAGAAAAAAAGATGGTGCTTTAAAAAATACTGAGTACTTTTATGCAAGTCTAAAGTACTGTAGTCTACAGAAATTGAATGTAATTATCAGAATGTAAAATAAAACAGCATCTTCACTGTAATAGTTAAACATGCTTTGTTTCTTATTAAAACTACAAACGTCCTTCATTCAAGAGCAGTGAGTGATTTTTCTCTTTGTATTTTTACGTTTTGTTAATATTAAGCACAGAGACGGCAGAAGGAATGTTATGTGTTGCTGCTTTAATCGCCACACGGATCAAATATACTATTACACACGTATTTTCATTCTCAACTGTTTATGATCATTTAGGATATAACTGACAAGCGTTTACATGAACAATCACCAAGCGCCTCATTTTGAAATATTTTTGTGTGTATTAGAGCGTTTAGGCACACCTTGAGCTATGTCCAGATCTGCTCCGTCTCTGAGCGCATACACAGAACAGCGCACGTTCTCACCCTCGCTTTTAAAAACAAAAGAAACATTAATAAATCAATCACGTCCAGTTTTATGAAAGTCACATTACATGATTTTGCTGATTTGCATGTGAAATTAGGCTTTTATGAAGGACGTTTATGAAGGGGCAGAATGGGCCGCAATAATCGTTTCATCTCGATTACTGCATTGTCATGATCGTTTGAAGCAGAAATCGAAATTGAAACCGAATTTTGATTAATTGCACAGCCCTACTTTCTTGTTGAGTACATTTTTGTTCAAGTAAGCTTACTGGTACTGTATAAATGGACTGGGTTTATACTCATAAACGTATTCTCTCTTCTACACAGGCATCGCTCCCGCTCTCGTTCCCGTGAACGTCGCTCTCGCTCTAGGGAACGCAATAGAGGAGGTGGTGGAGGCGGCGGCGGCGGCGGCGGCGGCGGTGGCGGTGGTGGTGGTGGAAGAGAACGAGAGAGACGGAGGTCAAGAGACAGAGAACGCTCTGGACGGTTTTAAAATGTCCTCCTTTCTTCTAAAAACCAACATTCAATCCCCGAATCTTTTCCTAGTCTCTCCTGATGAAATGTGATAAATGTTCCATTTATTTCCTCCCCGATTTTTTTTGTCCTCTGACCTTTTTATGCGAGATTTGTTTGCTTTTCAATAAAGATACCGTCATCATTTTACTGGCTTTCAGTGGTTGCGTTATTCTCATACTTTATTTTTGTATGCATGGTTTTTACATGTACCCTCTAACAATGAAAGCAGGGTTTACTAAGCAAGTTTGTGGATTTCTTGACCTAGTCATTTAACAGGCCCGGACATAGGAATGGGCAAGGTGGGGCAATGCCCCCCTAAATGCTGTGACTGCCCCCCAAACGTAAAGGCATGCAAAATTCCGAATTTCATAAAACAAACAAACTAAATTGCCTTATGTTATTTATCCTATTTACACGAAGGTATGTCATTTCTGTCTCTACATGATCGCGCGTTTACAATGTCTCCTCTGCGAAAACACGGACGGGATCGCGCACTCCATTCATAAAAACCGACTTTACTATAGCGCGGAATACCACAGAATTCGTCGATTTTTGGATTAATAAATCAAAAGTTGGTCTGTCACTTAATTCAAATCGCGATATAGACTAGTGTCTGTGAAAACTGAAATGCAAAAAGACTGGAAAAGAATTTAAAAAGACTGATGATGATGGCAATGTAGAGTTTGAAGACCTCTCTACCGTTTGCAAATATCTACACGGGTATAAGAATGCATTTCCTCAGCTCCATCGCATGTATGTGACCTCCCTTGTGATTGGAATATCATCTGCATCATGCTAAAGCTCTTTCTCCACTTTGTCTCGTGTTCTTACTCCCTTCCGCCGCACTATTGCTACATGAAAGAAAAAGAAATGTAGTTATTCTGGCTCAGGAGAAGGGCATAACCACAGGCCTAGATATGCATGCATTTGTTAGTCTTTTTGCACAGAAAAGCAGACGACTGATGCTTTAAAAAAAAAAATTTTGTAAAAAAAAATACACAAAAAAAGAAATAAAATATATGAATAAAATAAAAAGACAAAAAAATGAAAAGATAGATAGATACATTTAAAAAAGTTAAAAAAAAAAAAAAAAAAAAAACATAAATGCAGCCTCAAAAGGGCACAAGCCAGTGTCCTATTTGTGCCGGTCCCAATCCCGGGTAAATGCAGAGGGTAGGGCATCAAACAAAACCTATAAGACAAATCAAATGGATCAAAGGAGAAGATAGAGATATGGATAGGTGGACTGATATGATGACAGCATAGTTAGTATAGTTTTCTTTGCATAGATAATTAGAGAAGCTCACCCACACTTGCCCCCCCAATATTCTACATGCACCCCCTAATGGGGCTGGCTAAATCCGGCCCTGTCATTTAATGATTTAATTTAGGAGAAATTAACAAACTGTTCTCAGTTGCTGTCATCGCTCTAGGTGACTAATGCATTTTGCTAAAGCTATTTTAATGGCAGGGAAGAGCAATATCTACCTAACAAAATCAGGTCACACAACGATTGGCTTGGTTAACTTATTTGTTAGTAACAAAACAGCATCTGGTTGATTATACCCAAATAACTAGCATGTCAGAGAGTTCTTAAGTTTTGTTGTTGACATTTTGATAACACTTTACAAACTTTACGCTTTTGTTAAAGATAGTTAATAAGAACAAAACTTTACAGATAATGTACTCACCCTCTTGTCATCTAAGATGTTCATGTCTGCCTTCAGTCGTAAAGAAATAATGTTTTTTGAGGAAAACATTTCAGGATTTCTCTCCATATAATGCACTTCTATGGTGCCCCAGCCGAGGTCTTATCTAGCGAAACGATCGGTTATTTTCTAAAAACATTTGCAGTTTATATACTTTTTAATCTCTACACAGAGTACACACAGAGCTAGACAAGACCAGCATTTGAGGTTAAAAAAAAATATGTTTTTTTTGGGGTTTTTTTAATAACCGATCGCTTTGCTAGATAAGACCTTTCTTTCCTCGGCTGTGATCGTTTAGAGCCCTTTGAAGCTGCATTTTGGAAGTTCAAACTCAGGAGCACCATAGAAGTCCATTATAGAGAGAAATCCTGAAATATTTTCCTCAAAAAACATAATTTCCTTACGACTGAAGAAAGAAAAACACGAACATCTTGGATGACAAGGGGGTGAGTACATTATCTGTAAAGTTTTGTTCTGAAAGTTAACTACTCCTTTAACTAATGAACCTTATTGTAAAGTGTTATCGACATTTTTAATTGAAATTTATTGAATTTGTTAAATACTGGGAATCTTAATTTCAACTTTCTAAATGGTTAAGCACTCGTTTTATTGCAAAGCACTATGTATTACGTGATTCTGATTAGTCAGTCTCAAAACTGAGTCGTAAACAATCGAAAAATGAAAAATGAACTATATTAAATGGTTTTCATGCAACACATCACTCACATCTGTTTTCATAATTTATACTAATCTCATATAACTAATCTCACGACATAAAACGTTTATTTCTAACATGGTTAACGAACATCGGAATATTATTTAACATTTAAATTAAAATATGCACTAAAATGTATCTAAAATACGTGTCTTTGACACATTGCATGTCTTGCGATAACGAGACCAATTGCACATAATTTGAGTTGATCTTGTAGAATAAAAGACCATAAACGTAGAAACAACTGACAACATTACAGTTAAAATGTGTATATTACTATTAACCTGTAATAAATTCCTTTTCATGAACAAGTTAACTAAACACGCCGCTTTCTATTTTGTTTCTCATCCAACTCTTTGTTCTTGTGAGCGTTGTTTTCAATTTCTTGCCTTAACTGAGGACTCCTTCGATTCCAGCTATTTATTAAAGGTTTTATGCTCACCATAAAATTAATACTGTGTTTCGATGCCAAATTTATTACAATCATAAACGATGTAGTGCCCAGAGGGATAACATCCACTCCCTTTGAGCTCATGGCACAGCAGAACAGCGTTTTCCGTGGACGAGGGCACGACTAAATCTCGGCATTCCATTGGTTAAGAGAAAAGAACGTACACCTCCGTCGTAGCCAATCAGCGCTCGAGCCCAACAAGGTATGCTGGCACCTGATTGGACGCCAGCGCGACTCTTTAACGCATGTGAGAAGCTGGCAAGCCGACTTCTTTTCACATAGGGATAGGTCATCTGTGTAATCGGACCTCACCAGCTCGCGAGTTCCTCTATATCTGATAGTCAGGTGAGTAATAACTGTCCGTTGGTATTTCAATCGCAAAACCCTCAAGAAAACCCTTTATTAATGATAACAAAGACACGGTAAGAGCATCAATCTGCTACACTATATACACTGATGTTTGTACATGAGGAACACATCTCAAACTGACAAACTCTCAGGCGAAATATAGTGTTTGATACATACCGTTACATTTTATTATATTTCATACATCTATCCTAAGTGATGGGAATGCGGCGTGAGTATGATGAAATCGACCCCTGCGTCACAGCATCACGATCAGCGCGAGCACAAGGCGATAGCCACGCGATTGCGTCATCTTACCTTACTTATGTTCTTTCGTTTATATGACGCTTTTCCGTGTTTTACAGTCCATACCTACATACACATGCTGTGGAGAATCATTTTGAGTCATTATTATCATTTATTAACCATTATCAGTTCTCTATTATTAAAGCTAGATGACCATTATTAAAGCCCATCAAACTGTTCTTGCTTTTTCTGATATGCCTGGTATTATAAACGTCGTATGTAAATGTGAATAAATTCTAAACTAAAAATGAATTAAATAAAAAATGTTTTTGATCTTAAGTCGCAGAGATTTCTGGAGCCAGCCTCTAACCAGCCCTTTTTCACAATATGTGTTTGTTTAGTCATACATTTTCCACAATGTGACAACTTGAGAAGAATTTTCCAGTGTTGTTGTGTACAGTATCGTGACTAAACAGATTTTGAAAGAGTGAATCCCTCTGTACAGAATTTGCATCATCTCAGTTGTCTGGAAAGACACTCCTTTTCTCTGAAGGTTTTGTGTGAAAAGCAGAAGTTTCTTATTCCACTTCGTCTCGTTTTGCTTAATGCTTTTTTCCTGCTGCAACTATGTTAGTAATAATGCTGTCTGTTGAGAGCACAAAAAGTGTTTTACCAATCTAGGAACTTTTTGTCTTCATATTTAACATGTAGTTAGTGGTAAAGTTTATAATCAAAACATCCCAGGTGCCAGAGAAATGAAGCTGAATGCTTGGAATTGTTTATTCCTCTTAAAAAAAAAAAAAAAAGCTTGATCCGAAAGTGCACTTTTGGCTGAGAGGCTTTGTTGGTGTTGTGTTTCAGTGTACTGTTCGTTGCATAACAGTCACTTCCTGGCATATTTGCAGGCGCGTGAGGTATAATTATGAACAAGCACAACTGTTCTGTTCTGAGAGAGACCTAAAACATCCCCAGCTTTTATTCAAACTTAAAGTAAAGTAAAGTGATCGTCAGTTTTCCACAGGAATAACATTTACCATTTCAGCTGGATTCTAGTGGATCTCCTCCTTTCAGGTTTCGATTAAGTTTGTTTGCTTATTTTATTTTCTTACAGCTCAAATTTTGCTTATTTATGCTTTCACCAGAATGAAGTTGAAGTTGCTTGTTTTATTTTCATGTTTGACAGTCTTTGAGATTGAAAGCTTTATAGGTCTAATCTAATAGATATTATCAAGATGTGAGTTTTTCTGCACACGTTCTCAGTGTTGTTTTCTTTCTGTTATACATTAAGATGTAGTGGTTGACAACTTTAACTTTATTTACGCAAAGAAATATGATTCTTTAGGCGTTTAAGACTTTTCGTGGTGTTTATATTGCATTTTGGATTCTCCAGGCATGTTGTGATCTGTCAGTGTTTCATAAGCACTTGGATGGCATTAGAAACCTATTTATTCACAATAGAGTGAAAATCGGAATAAACATCTTGAGCGATACAACCACATTTATAATGGAGGGGTTGTGTAATGTTTCATAGTAACATTTCTAACAGTTCACTGGGTGATTGGATATACAGAGAAAAGCCTGGTTAATGACACTTAATGTTTCCTTTCACAGGTAAGCCATGCCATCAGTTCCATCTAGTTCAGAGTCAGTTGGGACTGGTCCCATCTGCCCACATGCTGACAAATTCCTCACAAAAGCTGCAAATGGAGAGGCAAAACTGAAATCTGATGACGTTTTGAACGGAAAGGCTGGACAGAAGTTAATTGTGAATAGCACAGACCATGTGAATGAAACAAATGGTAACCACATTGAGAACGGATCAGAAGCCAACATGGAGAGGAAATGGATTCGACCAGATTTGCCCAGCAGATGCACCTGGAAGCTTGATGACCCAAATACAGAGTCGCCGCACAACCACTTTCAACGGTAAGGTAATGACACAATAAATGTGTTGCACACTTTCCTCAAAATTAATTTGTCGGTTAAGAGGGTGTTTCCAGAAAGGTGCGTCATGGATGTAGGGTTGCTTTTAACGTTGATTTAAAAGCATGACAGAAGCTATGCAAGTTCAATTCCTGTCTTTCACAACTTTTTGCTTAAATTGGTAGAGATTAATCAATTATCTCTAACTTTGTATTATTTAAATCTATTCTCCCGGTGTTAAAATGTCAGTTTTTTGTTTTGTTTAGTTTTTTTCATTCATAGTCTCATGACCGTGCAAGTAACTCCTGTTTAGCAACAGTGTTTTGTCAGAAAGAATTTCTCTTTTCAAAATGTAACCACGTATTACCACACCTAAACCATATGCAAAAAGCAATTCCACAATCTGCAGAGTCACAGTGATTCAGTTCAGTTAGTTCCGTTGTGGTTTGTTGATGGTTGACGTTACTTTAATGTGTGTTTGTGGTCCTGCATATGTGTGTGTAACCACTTATTGTGCTCCCTTCTCTCACAGAACAAAGACTCCCAATATCCTCCCCAACATTTTAAGCAAGATTGGAGAGACCCCGCTAGTCCGCATGAACAAGATTCCTAAAACTTTTGACCTCAAGTGTGAGCTTTGTGAGTATCTGTACCATGTGGGTGCGGAGGATGTGTCTTCACACCTGGTTTCATGCAGCACTGTTGATTGATTTATTTTTTTGTGTGTGCCGTGTCTTACGAGTACACACAAATCACATGATCATCTAAGGACAGCCTTTAAAGTGCATGTGTCGGCACGTGTGTCTGGGTTGGGAAGTGTAGGGGGTTGTGCTCTGGAATAAGGAATGCGGGTGTTAGGTTTCCTCCTTAGTTGTGTGAGGACGTGAAGGATTGAGCGTTCCCAGACTGACTGTACTGAGACGCACTTCATTGTATGTCTTTTTCCCTACTACAGACGAGGACAAAATGGTTGGTACCCTTGATTAAATCTGGGGGAAAAAAAAAACCCTGAAAATAAATTGGGGTCATTAATACTTTAGATCTTTTATTTAAAAAGTCACAATTTTAACCTTTCATTGAAGTATAAGAAATTTTAAAAATGGGAAGTAAATGCCATTATGGAATAGGGTAGCTCAAATAACAAACAAAAATTATTTTCTTTTATTTCGATGTGTTGAACCAACTGCAGATGCTAGACATGTTGCTCGTGACAACTTGCTTGCAACATATTAGATTATTACGGGGTTCTCAAGCTTTTTTACATCGGGACCCTCCCCACCCCCTCCTTCTCGAGTAAATTTTGCAAGGCCCCCCTATGCCTGACATTTCCTCTAAAGGGGTTTATTTTTAAACATGTATTATTAACCAAAACATTTGTTTTGCCTTTATTTTTTACTGCATGTTTTAAAAAACTCAAACAAATTCAAACAAACTTTAAATTAAAGCTATGCTTTTGATTTTAAAAGAAAACCCTCTGCTCAGTTCTAACTTTTTAACTTAATGTGTATATACACATATACAGATTTAAAGCTCCTGAATTCTTTAATTCAGACATTCTTCACAACTTCAGAGTACTTTTTCTTAAGTAAGTGAACCTGCCTAACATTCAACAGGGAGATGCCAAAATACCACTCACTAAACCTGTCCTTTTGAACTGGACTGACTGAATATCTACTGTTTGTACTTATTATAAAAGAAACATACAAATGAAAAATAAAGTAAATATATTCTAAATCTGTTTATGCTGGTGCTCATACGTGCATAAACACCACTGACCCACAACTATGCAAATATTTAGAAATTTCATGCAAAAATACTATGGATCAGAGCCCCGAAATCATGAATAGTTTGTGAATCAACAGCGGACTTATGCGTGCCTAGTGTACAACTCCGACATACAAGAATGTATACCTTAGGCACACGCGAGTTTATTACTAGTACTCTGGTCGCCTTTACCTTTACATTAGCTTGAGGGTCTGTTTCATGCAGCCAAGAAATGAAGTAGATGCCTGTCTTCCCGCGGGGGATTGGGACGAAATAACATATTTCTGCTGGAGCGGGCGGGTACGGGACTAAAAAATACGTTCCATGCAGGTCTCTAAGATGAAGTTTGCGTGCAGCGGTAGCATTGTCTTCGGTTTTTACAAAGTGTAGCCACACTTTTGAGCGCTTCCCGCGATCCATCTTGTAGACTGATGTTTACAATACCACGTAAGGTCCTGGCAGATTGCCCACACAGAAAGTCCTGGCAGATTGCCAGATGAAAAAATGTACCCAGGAATCGATTTTTTTTATTTTATAACAACTATCTGATTCCAGAATCGGAATCGATTTTCGATTCCCAACCCTATTAAGGAAGTAATGTTTTGACACTTTTAATGGTGCTCTTTTATTCAATGTTTATCACAACCTCTTTTTGCAAACACAACAGCTGATTTTTCTCCTGTAATGCCTGATAAGTTTGGAGAACACCTGACAAGAGATCAGAGACAGAGCTCCTTGTTGGTACTTCTTTTTTCTCTTCGGTACACCCCACTCATTTTTGATGGGGTTCAGATCAGGGGATTTGGGATGGTCATGGCAGAAACTTCATTTTGATAAAGAAATGTTATCAGTACGATGGTATAAATCTGTACATTTCTAGTCTATTACCACCCACTGCCACTTATACCAATGACGGAAATAAGTGCAGTTCGAATAGCTAAATATGTGGGAGAGCGTTGCTATTGAGTGACTATATTGTATTGCAATAGGTAGCACTTCAATGTTAATGTTGAATCAAGACTGCTTAGCACATCATTTATCATTAAAATGGTTTATAACAATGTTTCGTTATGGTTACACTTAAATTGGTTACAAAATAGATGAAGGATGGTAAAAATAGACCGTTAATTGTACCCAAAGTATATAAAATGCTACCTGAGAGAGAGAGAGAAAGAGAGGGGGAGGGGTAGAGGAGACAAAGAGAGCAGAGCCCCAAGAAAAGAGCCCCAGTAAAGAAAGCGAGAGCAAGGGGGAAAAAAGGCAGAGCAACAGTTACAATCTTCTTTTATCCTTTCCTTGACCATGTGACTAAAACCCAAATGTGAGACATTCAAACTGACCAATCAGCAAATTACAGCTTCACCCACTGTAAAGGTGTGACAATTGGCAAATCCCCGATATATACATATTTTGGCCCACAGGACTTGATCACTATCAGCTCCTCCGTGTCTTCAGGTATGCCAAATGGCCCTTTTGTTTCTAAAAATATGTTTGGGGCAGGAAAGCAGAAATCTTTCATAATTTTCAACCTTACAAAGGATTTTTTTTTTAACCCAATATTTCAACACATCTCCAACTATGATCCTTGGAGAGTCTTTGGCCACTCAAACTTTCCTCCTTGGGTTTGTGCAAAGGGTAGTATGTCCAAATTCACAGTATTCATAAAACCTGCTGACTTTGTAAATGGTTACAGAGAAAAACTGGGCATGTTAAACTAATTGACTGAGGATATCACACTTTTAGACTTTCTAAACCACAAACTCAACAGAAACATGTGCCACATTGCTACAAGATTTGTGACAACTGAAAGCAATATGTTTACTAAAATATGAAGTTTACTTATGTTTACCTAAGTCTGAAGCTGCACTTTGCTCATGCACTATACCATTTTCTGTAAAAAAAAAAAAAGTCAACTCTAAATACCCAAAATCTGCAGACTGGCTGACTTTCAGCAACTAGCATTGATTTCTCCAGACTGCATATTGGAACAAAAAAAAAAAAAACGATGCAAAAGTCATGTCTTGTATGAATACTACTTTTGTTTTAACTGTGATTTACAGTCTTAATGCATTTTGCTTCCACTTTTGCTAAACCAAACTAACCCTTGAACATACTTTCTGATCATATCTTGCTCCTGAGCAGATTAAGTTATAAGATATAACTACTTAAATACCATGAAGGTTTTTGGAAACAAAGACTGGGGTAAATTTACCTGTGAAGTTGCTTAACCTGCTTCTAGAATACCTCCCTAATCTCTTTAAAACGGCGTTCCATTATAAACAATTATAAACCCTAATTGTACTTCAACTGCTGTAAAGTACACTTCTCTCATTATCAGGTAAAATTAAAATGCCCCTCAGCAATTTCTGTAGAGAGGAGTGCATTGGGTGTTGCAGTAGGTTAAAAAAAAAAAATCATTCTGTCTGGGTGTACTCAGACCAAAACCAAAACTTCAACAAAACCAGGCTCACAAAATGGCTGCAGTCGTTCTTTCTTTTTTTTGTGTGTGAGAGGTGAGCGAGTTTAGCCGCATGGGTCAAAAGTGTAGCAGGACTTTAGTTAAGCCCCTCTTTCTTTTAACAAGCATTGTCTAAAAGTGTTATTGTGTGGAAGTCAGCCTTTTGAGTCAAAATGCTTTAATGAGCTTTGAAATGGGGATTCAGTACATCTAGCGATTTCATGTGAACAAGATTAGTCTTCGGCCAGTTCAGCCGACCAGCTTTGTCATTATAGATGTGGAATTAGCTGACTAATTTCATCTGAGTAGGGTGCACAATTCACGTATTTGCATGTGTAGCTGTGCCATTATAGAGTTGGGGGTCTAATTGTAAAGTAAAATGCTTCTATGGATTCCAAAACTGCTCTTGCCCCAGACATTTCTAGTGTAAAAGGAAGAACTGTACAGTAATATTTGTTTATAATCTAAGAAACAAGTTGCTGATTTGTAATTGACAACATGAGCAAATGGAAAAGGTGGTTTACTAAGGTGTTTGTCCATTCTCCTTTCTTTTTTTCCCCCCCCTTTTTGTCTTTCTGGCTGTCTAGTGGCTAAATGTGAGTTCTTCAATGCCGGTGGCAGTGTGAAGGACCGAATCAGTCTGCGTATGGTAGAGGATGCTGAAAAAGATGGCATCCTTAAACCTGGAGACACCATTATTGAGCCCACATCAGGAAACACAGGTGTGTTTGCATTCTCATTTTAGTATTTGTCTTGAAAGCAAGCAGTGAATATCATCATCATCATCATCATCATCATCATCTTTATTTATTTATTTATTTTAAATAACTGTTGTGTTAAGAAATGGCCTCTGCTCCAGTTAGTTTAATTCGTGCACTGGAATGCTGGAGAACCAGCTCTCATGTGCCAACTAGTCTTGCACCAATGTCAATCAATGACTGTGCGGATACAGTCAGCTAAATGCTATTTAACATCTCTAACAGTTACTAATAAATGAAGTGTATTGCTGATCTCAGAAAGTGGTACAGACTGTGTGACTGTCATGTGTGTTTTCAGGGATTGGTCTTGCCCTGGCAGCAGCAGTCAAAGGTTATCGCTGCATCATTGTCATGCCTGAGAAGATGAGCATGGAAAAGGTCAGATTATGTAGATAAATATGACGTGGGTGTAAACCCCACCTGATTTCTCAGCAGTTCTTGTGTCAATATTTGTGGTGCGTGTGAATGTGTGTTTTCATAGTCATGTGGTCTGTGTCCTCACATGCTCCCAGGTGGATGTGCTCCGCGCTCTCGGTGCTGAGATTGTTCGCACACCTACTTCAGCCCGGTTTGACTCTCCTGAGTCTCATGTTGGGGTGGCTTGGCGTTTGAAGAATGAGATTCCTAATGCTCACATTCTAGACCAGTACCGCAATCCCAGCAACCCCCTGGCCCACTATGACACCACTGCAGAGGAGATTCTGGAGCAGTGTGACGGTAAATTAGAAACTTGTGCACAACAGACTTTGTGGCTTTGTCAAAACTGAACATTCCTTTTTATGAAAACGCTCATCATTTGAATAGTGGTTCTTAACCAGGGGGCCACAATAAATCCTAAAATTATTCAGATTTAGTTGACAATCTTAAAGGAACCGTATGTAGGATTGTGGCCAAAACTGGTACTGCAATCACTTTCAAAATACTGTAGAACGGTGTATCCCCTCCCGCTCCCCCCTGACTCGAGGTTGCCAGCTAAGCTACAGGAGTAGGCTGCAACAAGGAGCTTCAAGTGACGAGTCCTACACAGTAATTTGTTTTTCTTCTGTTAATTATGTTTATGCTTCACAAGAGATGTTTTGCGAAGTAATTATGTATCGCAAAAATTTACAGTTGGCGATTAGCCAAATATTTCGCAAAGATGTACTGTAATACCACAGTTCAGTCGGAACATAGATTGTTTTCATACCCTGCTAGTGGTGCGATATAAAGCTTTTTATGAACGCATTTAGCACTGCCGACCGTGGAAAATCCACTGTGTACGGAAGCAAAGTTAGCCAAACATAGATGAATCTTACTTGTCCAGGAGAAAATCAGCAACGTTGGCGTCAATCTTCAAATTCTTCTCCGTTTTCAGCCGTCTCCATCTTTCAAAGGCATCTCCTATACCAATCCTTGTTTTATTTCGGACTTTGTCACAACGTATTTCGGATTCATAACGAGGTCTTTTAGGTTTGTAACGTTATACATGTTTTATCCGACACCATTCGTAGCTGTAACTAGAGCAGACAGAGCTGGCAACCCGTCTCACAAAACTCTACTGACTTCGTGATTGGTAGATAGCTGTAGGGTGGCGCCTCAGACCAAAACACAAAATGACAACAATAACATCAGTTGAGGGCTGCAACTCTCACTTTTAAATGACAATATCCTGGCCGGACCACTGTTGTCAGTGATATAAGTATTTGAAATGAACATGATTTCTTAATGTCTAGTGACATGTCAGGGCCATTTTATGATTAACTGACATAAATTTCTTACATACGGTTCCTTTAAATAAAACAGGCTGAACAGGCATTTGAATATCAACCGAAATGTTAAGAAAAACTGCTTATGAATAATGTTGGTTTTATTAATTTATTCGTTCCTATCCTCTGTAGGTAAAATAGACATGCTGGTGGCCGGAGCTGGCACTGGTGGCACCATTACTGGCATCGCTCGCAAACTGAAGGAGAAATGCCCTAATATCAAGGTGATGCTCAAATCATTATATAATTTTGATACACTGGTCAATAAACTCAAACTTGTTTTCTAGTCAAACTTGTTTTCAGAAGTCAGTATGCATTCTGAATTAAAAAAAAAAGAATGTTGTGGAGATGATGCATTTATTTTTAGTAACATTTTTACACGGCGTGTTACAAGTGTTTACTTCATTGTTCCTGTATCAGATAGTTGGAGTGGATCCTGAGGGCTCTATCCTTGCTGAGCCGGAGGAGCTGAATAAGACTGATAAGACTCAATATGAGGTTGAGGGCATCGGATATGACTTCATCCCCACTGTTCTGGACAGATCTGTAAGTTTACATTTTCACAATAGGCTTTGATGCAGCTGAAATGACTGTTTGATGTTGTCTACTAATTGCAATTGACTCTTCGAAATGACCCATCCTAAGCTTTTCCTCCTGAAAATACCATGTCCTTGCAATAGTTGCCATCTGGTCTATTATCATAGTTAAAATAGGCTACCTAGAGAGAATGCTTGTTGAAGTGCATAGATGTTCCCCCCCCCCCCCCCTTTTTTTTTTTTTTACTGAAACTAAAAAGAACCACAGTGAGAGAGAAAATGTTTTAGGTATGTTGTGATATTTTAGTATCATTGATGGACTATTACAGTTTCAGTATTTTTTTTTTTTTTAATAGTCATTTTTGTTACTTTAGCACTTGAATCTGTTGTTGGTGGATGGTTATAAATGTTTACTTTGTGTTCTGTTTATTTGTGTTGTGTTATCAGCTGTAATCGCTAAACTCAACTTGTAAATGTTTACTTTTTTTTTTTTTTGCTGTCTGCACACTATTTAATCATGATTCTGTGTAACCAGTTTCTCTTAAGATTTTATTTAAGGTGTCAGGCTTTATTCCAGCAAATACAACACAATATTCATTACATTTTAACCACATTTACTGTGCTTCAGGTGGTGGATAGTTGGTACAAGTCCAATGATGAAGAGTCCTTTGCCATGTCTCGTATGCTCATCAGAGAGGAGGGCCTTCTATGCGGTATGTGACTTGTAATACATTTCTCATTTCATATGTGTGAAATTAAGCATGTATCTGAACTCTGTTTTCCGTCACTGTTTGTAGGTGGTAGTTCAGGCACAGCCATGGCTGCAGCAGTGCATGTAGCCAAAGAGCTGAAGGAAGGCCAGCGCTGTGTGGTGATCCTCCCCGACTCAATCCGCAACTACATGTAGGTTTTTGCGTTTCCAGCATTCTAGTGTGCTTAGCTGTGGCGTTAATGCTTATTTTGTGTTGCCTGGTAGATTAAGCAACAACAATACTACTTGTGATGTTTTAGACTTTCAACTACACTGCCGGTATGTTCGGAATTGCATGATGAATGTACTAAAAACTAGAAAACAAATATAATGGTCAAAAGAAATTAACTGCAAAAGTATAAAAAAAAAATATATATATATATATATAAAAATGCACTACTTTTAGGTAATTACTCACATAATTAGGTATGTGCACTGTCCTTGGTATACATTTAACATAGTGAGGTCATGTGGCAGTGTAGCATGCTTTTAAAACTGTTTCAAAAATGTTTCCTTGCATACCATTTCAAATTATATTAAAATTAGCATGCAGTAGGCTTTGTTAGGATGTCCTTAGACTTGCCCTAAATGCTTTGTTTTCCTGACCCCCAGGTCTAAATTTCTTAGCGACAAGTGGATGTGTGAAAAGGGCTTCCTGAGCCAGGAGGATCTTGTTGTCAACAGGTCATGGTGAGCGTAAACACATACCCACATATGCATGTTTTCTTTGAAAGCACACTTGTTATTTACATCCCGATATCCTGTGCAAATATAGACACTCTCTTATGCAGTGAGTAGTCTGCATTACAGTTACAGTTCAGCTTCTAAATGTGGAGACATGTTCATTCTCTCAAATGACTCCTGTGTGTTCTTACCCTCCTCCCCCTTCACCCGTCTCTCTGTAGGTGGTGGAATCTGACTCTACAGGAGCTCAGGCTCTCCGCCCCTCTGACTGTGCTGCCTTTAGTGTCTATTAAGAAGACCATTCAGATCCTGAAAGAGAAGGGTTTTGACCAAGCCCCTGTGGTGGACGAGGCCGGGTAGGTCATTCATCCAGAAACCAGTTCATCTAGAACTTGACTTTTGTCAAGCCTCTTAAGATTTTGTCAAGGAGATTGCATATAAGTGCTAATCACTTAAATCAATGCAGTGTCACAGTTACAGTGTATTTAGTGCTAGATAAGAATATGTTCAGTTGAAACCAGGGCTCTGAACCGGTTTAAGGAACGAAAACGAAAAACGAAAACAAATGACATTAAACAGGAACAGGAACAAAAACGAAAACAAAATCAATTTTAATCGTTCTGAACAGAAACAGAAACAGAAATTCCAAATTAACCGGTTAATAACGGTATTTTATCGTTCTCTTTATTATATCAATTTGGCAGACCAAAAACATGAATTCAAATTGTGTGCGCAAATGCGACGGTGACGCATACACCGTGAAATGCCCGCGAAGCAGACGTCATAAGCAGAGCCCTTTCTGATGCGACGAGCTTAAGGTTACCAAACACCTGGCTGTTTCATGTGCAAAGGTATGTTTAGGTTTAAGTTATTGTAGCCTAATTAAAACTTGTAGTTAAAATTGTCTATTGTTTTTAGTTCTCTTTTGTTTGAGTGAAAATAGCCTATAATATGCTATGCATATTAGGTAAGGAATAATTAAGTCAACAGGTTTTTATCGCAGATTAAAGCCGTGTGGTCAGAATGTGAAGCGGATGGTCTTGAAGGGGCTTATTTCGCTATAGTATTATCAAACAAGAAAATTGTTTAAAAAAAAATTATTAGCTCATTTGTAACGCGTTTCCAGGCACGGCCGTAGCCAGCTATGAGGTCACCGAGGTCCGGCCCTTGGTCATTTTTGTATATTCAAAAATAAAATGCCAAGCTCTCTGAATGATTATTAAGCCGTTTAAACCTTTAATTCACGTTGATGCGAGAAGCTAGCGCAGTGAACGGGGCTTGAGAGCGCGTTGAGTGAGAGCGCGTGTGCAGCCTCCGTTTGTTGCCAGATCCACCTATTATACGTGTATTTTTCCAATTTAGTGTGACACTTTGGGACGTTTATAAAGTGGAAAGTTGAACGTTAGTGTTACTGATATATTAATCTTGTTTAAAAAACACAAGCTTTGAACTTATTTCGGATATCCTTTTCTCTCTTTTTGTAATTGCTTGTTTTTCGTAGCAATATCTGGCAACATTGTACTTTTCATAAAAAAAAATCTTCTGACGCTAGGCTATATGTAGTGCATTTGAGGGTGTTAATATAGCACAATTTTTTTAACACCTTACTTCGGACCGCGCTAATTTTCAAACCCTGGTTGTGAACTCGTTTACTTTCGGTTTTAAAGACGAGAAGTTCAAATGACACGAACACGGAATTTGGTTTAATCATTTGTAAACATAATGCCAAACATGTTATTAAAAGGCACACACTATCTATCTATCTATCTATCTATCTATCTATCTATCTATCTATCTATCTATCTATCTATCTATCGTGCTGTGCAATAAAATAACGTTATTAACCGGTATTTTTTCTAGAAAACCGTTCTCGGAACGTATTGTTTAATGAGGAACGCAAAAACAGAAACGTTATAATATCGATTCTGCTCGGAGTGAACCGAATGGATTTTTTTTCCGTTTTTAAGCCCTGGTTGAAACATTATGGATTACATTAATAAGCAGAGTTGGATAGATGTTTTCAAATTACATGAGACAAATTTCTAGTTAAATACGTAATCTATTAGATTACACATTTTAGGTAATATAATCAGGCTGCTTTTGAATCCAACTCATTTATCACATTGATTTAAATAGGATAATCTTGTACCATATTGGTAAAAAAAAATACAAAGAGTAGGAAAATATACTCCATTCGTTGTAATTGATAACATGAAGTGCATTGAACATTACAATTTCATCAGTGGTTTGTGAAGGAGCTGCAAGGGGTTTCGCAAGTTTAATGAAAAGCTAATAAACCATAATGTCAAATTTATATTTAAATTTGTTCATTAATTAATCTAAATAAAACACTTAATAAAAAAAATATATTTTATTTGTTTACTTGCATGTCTTGTGATCATTAATCAACATCACAGAACCATGAACATGCAAATTTTCTAATTAAGATATTTATTTTAATAAATATCTTGGGGGTTCAAGTTAATTATAAGCAGGCTTGTGCACAATTCAGAATTGAATTGAGAATGACTCTTAAATTCCAATTCAATTCTTGAATTTGAATTGATGTCAAAAACCGGATCTAGAATTACAATTCGAATTTGAATTGAAGGAAGCAGAATTGCAATTCAATACAAATTCAAAGAAATTCATATACATAAGTGAAGTGTTTAGCAATGAAGCTTTACAATATATGTCAGATATGATTCCGTTACATATTCTATAAATGATATTAGTTTGAACTACTTGTACAGATTACATTGTGTTATTTGATTACTTTGAAATGAAAATAACATTTTGAACAAAACTAATCAAACATTGAGGGAGTAATTTATTTCAAGATTTTGATCATTATCTCTATGTTGGAACAATTTATGCAGGGTTGAGGAGTGACTAGTTATGTGTAATGAAATTATGCTGTTAAATTACAAAATTAATGTAATTGTATGTGAGATTCAACACATTCTTTCTGTTGTATGACTGTGTGGAATGTCTTTGAATTGCCATGAATTTAATTCCACTTCCTGTCATTCCAACTCCAATTCAAATTCAACTTCCTGTGGGGCGGAGTCAATTCAATTCAAGTTCCAACTCATGAATTGAATGGCGGCCAATTCTGAATTGTGCACAAGCCTGATTATAAGGTGAAAGAGATTCAGATGAGACAAACGTTTGAGAATACCTGCATAACACTGCGTAAATAAGAAATGTGACCCTGGACCACAAAACCAGTCATAAAGGTAGATTTTTTTTTTTTTTTTTTTTTTAATTAAGATCTATACATCGTCTGAAAGCTGAATAAATGAACTTTCCATTGATGTATGGTTTGTTAGGATAGGACAATATTTGACAATCTGAGGGTGCAAAAAGAATCAAAATATTGAGAAAATTGCCTTTAAAGTGGTCTAAATGAAGTTCTTAGCAATGCATATTACTAATCAAAAAATAAGTTTTGATATTTACAGAATATCTTCATGGAACATGGTCTTTACTTAATATCCTAATGTTTTTTTGACATAAAAGAAAAATTACACTTAATTTAGACACATACAATGTATTTTTTTGGATATTGCTATAAATGTACTGTGCTATATAAGACTGGTTTTGAGGTCCAGGGTCACAAATAATGAATTTGTGCATTTTAATGTGTTTTGAAAGACAAAAGCCTTTTAAAGCCCTAGTAAAACATTGTTAATATAACCTACTGAGAGATAATTCCCTTAAAAATGTATGTGTTCATTAGTATTTGATGCAATGTTAAAACACTTCTTAAACCTGATGATTTTTGTAAATCCAGTGGTCAAATACTGTGTAGCCACCTGAATAATGACTGGTCTTTGCATGAATATCCACAAAACTGGAAAATTATATGCAGTAGGCTGTTCTAGAATGGAAGAGTTAAAAGATGAAAAAGAGGAATTGGGGTCAATCAATAAATTATACATTTATTGCTATTTTGTATAATCAATAAAACATTTTCAAATGCAATTTGTTCTAATTACGGGTAGTTAATTTTTGTCCTGAGTAATCTAAGTACTTAATTTTTGGAATCTGCAGGATTTTGCAAGTAAGCTCTCTTAAAAAGGATTTTAAAAAAAGATTGCAGTCATTTTGTTCCTTACACTTTAAGTACAAAGTGAACAAAATGCACAGTGCTGGGGCTTTCTAGGACCAAGATTGAGACTTGATAGATCTTTAGAAGAAAAAAAACCCCTGTAATGTCATTAACCTAAAAATACTAATTGATAAAACAGATGTAAGTAGAGTAAGGTGTGGCTCAGTCTGGTGTCTGGTTTTCTCCCTGTAGGCAGATTCTGGGCATGGTCACGTTGGGAAACATGCTCTCATCCGTTTTGGCTGGGAAGGCCAGGCCATCTGATCCCATAAGCACAGTTCTCTACAAACAGTTTAAACAGGTGGGCATGCAAACACACACAGACACACCCCTTTCTGTCATACTGTACACACAACAAAAAATATTCACAAGACATGTTCAAATATAACTGTAAATCCTTAAGCGTAGTGTTGTGGTCTATAACAAAGACTCTTGCTGTTTAGATTTCTGAGGCTTGGTTGAAGAAGCAAGTAATAGCTGAACAAAATGTTAATTGTACTTGTCAAAGAAATTATCAGTACACACAGTGCTACTTAATGAGCTGTACTGACAGGTAATGTGATCGCTCAATAGTCAACTTGTTTCTCTGCTTGTAGGTGCGCCTAACTGATAACCTGGGCAAGCTCTCGCGTATCCTTGAGACGGACCATTTCGCCCTTGTTGTGCATGAACAGATTCAATGTAAGTCAGGTTATCTGCTTCTCTCCATTTTCTTATTTTTAGTCATATACACTATGATTCAAAAGTCCAGGGTTAGTAAAAATAGTATTTTATTTAATTATATTACTACTTTTTATTTAGCAAGGGTGTATTAAATTGATCAAGTAACAGTAAAAGCAGTTAAAATGTTACATGTTAAAAGAGGTCTATTTTAAATAAATGCCGATTGATGCGTAAAATGATTGATTCGAAGTCAGACGGGTGGGGTTAAAAATGATTATACAATTTATTCAATATTCTTCAGATAAAATTCATATATTTCAGAAGGGCAATGTAGAACACAATCCAAACAATAGTCATAAATGAAAGATTAACACAATTAAGAGTCCATAAATCCATTAATCAGGAGTAAACATTAGTTTCAATGTTATATTAATAAGCCAATTCAAATCTGTTCAATAGTAGTATACTTCTTTAAGAAGATATACAAATGCAAAAATTATAAGAAATATTGCAATAATAATATTTACTGTCTTAAAAGTTGAGAATTCCATAAAAGCCAAATTGCAATTAATAAAGTCAAATTTAGTCAAATACTAATATCAAATCTGAGAAAAATAAGTCTAATAGAAAATTAGACTGTTTCAGGTGCACCCAGAAGAAAGTTGAGATCGGAGTAAAGGAGGTTGAGAAGTCTAAAGTCTCCGATCTGTCCAGAATAAAATTGCAAGACTTTTTATACCCTAAAACCAGACAACTCAGGAAGTCAAAGTTGAAGGTCAAAGTCAGCATCTCGTGAATAAACTCGTGATTAGTAATTATAAACTCGGTTGAGTGGACGTGCAGTTTCATTTCTCCTTTTTAGTTTAATTTATATCTTGAGACATTGAGACGTGTTAATGTTAATCTAATTGTCCATCTAGACTGTCTTCATTAAGTACCAAGAATAACCGCTTTGCGGAACTGTGCTTCGGACATCACACATACATAGATGATGAAAAATACAGATGAAACATATACTTCGAAGGATGAATAAAGCTTTCAGCACTATATTGAGTAGCTTAATCAATAAGACACAACCAAACTTCTAATATTTCAAGATGATTATTAATATGTGTTAATATTTCTATATTTTGATTAAGAACGCAATACTCATGTCTCAGCTCGTGATCTAAAGTGTTATTAATTTGCATATTTGTCCACCAACCCAAACTTTAAAAAGGCACATTTACTAAGAAGTACTTCTTGTTCCAAGAATCGGTCTGTGTCTGAGGTCATGATAGATATGATAAAATGTACGAAAATAACATGGGGCATACAGTCTCATGTCATGTCTCAAAAGGTCAGTCAGGGCAAAACTGTTAGAGCATTGAATACATATTCTAAAAAGATTAATAATGATATAAATATAATAATTCACAAGACATATTCATAATACAGTTAATAATGCATAATCCTACATATATGAATATGTAAATTCTTGTTAATTTCATAAAGTCGACACATCACCGATCTTTTGAACTTTATTCACTTGGCAGAAGCTGTCAAATTAGACACGTCAACACACCCTCAAACAAAATTTGACCCAGACTACAAAAAATACAGGTTACGTTTAGTAATGCATTGGATCGACACTTCAAGTATGAAAGGTTCCTAAAACGAAACCATTGTTTAAGGAATAAAATGTATTCTGAAATAAGCATCTACTTTGCATGACTCAATTAACAAGTACTGTGCATAATGTACATAATTTCCACACAAAATGCAGCACTATTCCAGAACAACAGTCTTATTCACAGAGCTTTATGCAATACAGCTCTGATTTCTGATATAAGACACGTGTTTTCCTGAACCCCGGATCACTGCTCCCTTTCTTTGTTCTTTGTGGCAAAGAAATCACCTACTTTGTGAACCTTTTCAGAACTCTACATCTGATGATGAGATGAAATTTATTTGTCACATACACTGTTACATGCGGTGAAATTGGACCCCTTTGACCATACACAGACATCACAATTTCGGGGGGAGACAGGTCAGTCGAGAGGTACCATAGGAAAAAAAAGAAAACAAGAAAAGAAAAGGAGGAGGCGTGAAAAAAAGCCCCTCCCATACTGTCCTTCAAGTAGGGCAGTGTGAGATCAGGGGGAAAAAAAAGCCCCAGCACAAGCACATAAACAACACATAGACATAACATTGCAACAGGGGAGGGGGGACAGGGGGTGTGTAAATAGTCCAATGTAGGCAAGAATCTGTGTGTGTGTGTGTGTGTGTGTGTGTAAGCCTGTGAAGTCTGGAACCCAGTCTTCAGCAGGTGTCCTTGGGACGGGAGTAAGGGAATCAGAGCGTCTCGTTATCTTGTTCTCCGGGGGAGGTTGTTTGTCTCCAGCAACGGCCTTGGCCAAGGCCGCCTGGAAGAAGCTGGGGGAAGCAGAAAGAAAGGATCTGTTTTCCAAATTTTGGTCAATATCTGCCAATTTCGCAGGTATCTAATGTCCATCACTGGTCACCGGATTTGTCCAGAATTTTTTGCACAGCTGCAAGTTTCTCCCTGATGTTTCCCAATTCACAGTCTATAACCACAGTCTGAGTACTAACAGCTCTGCCCACCGTTTCAATCAAGCCAGCCAGCTTAGGGGGATTTTGAGCCACGCTGATCGCTTTCATCAATCGTCGATACAACAGGGCCCCACCTAAGCCCATCAGCAGAAACCCTGTTATCAAAGTTCCGAATAAATAGATATCTTCAATATCCTCCAGGGACAGAGCAGCCAGGCACATGACACGCCACTTCTCCCACCCGTCCATCACGTATCCAGCTGCAAACGTTCCTGCAGGACAGTTGGGTTCCCCCGAACCCAGACTTCTCGTCGATTGTGTCAATTGCATTTAGAGACCAGTTGATCAAATCCATAATTCCTTTTGTTTCGAGAGCAGGGCAGCGAGAGTCTCAGAGACAGAACTACGAGACAAGAGAAGCCAGCGAGGAGAGACAGGGGAGGGAGAGGGAAAAGATGCGACCGCCTTCGCCGAGAGCCAAAAGAAGCTGCTGTGGCAAACTCAGCCAAGTGCCAGAATGGCACCACTGTGAACTCTGCTATTTCAAATCTATTAACAAACATTACACAAGCAGAGCAGCTTTCATAAAGTATTTTTAGATGCCATAAATTATTTAGACTTCAACAGTGATAAATCTAGTTTTATCTTGGTATTTTCTCTTTTGGCTTTTTTTTATTTAATGTGCATGTACTTTTCAGTTTCAATATAGCTTATTTTAGTTAAACTTAAAATGGAAATAAAAACAGGGTTTGTGCAAGTCTTAAAAAGGTCTTAATTCACCCTTCCACAATTAAAGGCCTTTAAAAGGTCTTAAATCAGAGCAGAAAGTAAATTCATAAAGTCATGCCATTAAATGTTGCATGCTTTGAATGAATATCTTCCTCAATATTGTAGTTTTTCAATACAATTATCTAAAGACACATTTAATTGGATGTGAGAAAAACAAAGAAAAACAAGAACAGATATAGCTGCAAGCAGTGATTACCGGGTTCAAGTGATTTCAAGACATCTAAGCACATGAAAAAATACACTATTTAGCAAGTTTATGACGACCAAAATCAATCATGATTATTTTGGTCAATATTGTAATCACGTTTATTTAACACTATTATGACTGGGTCCAAAACTTTATATTAGTGATTAATTTAAAGATAGGAATACAACAGAAAAAAAGATGTGTGTGTGTGTGTATATATATATATATATATATATATATATATATATATATGCATGCTGAATACTTTTATGCAAGTCTAAAGTAGTCTAACAATACTACAGGAATTTAATGTAATTATTTGAATGTAAAATAAAACAGCATCTTTACTGTAAACATGCTTTGTTTCTTATTAAAACTACACAAGTCCTTCATTCAAGAGCAGTGAGTGATTTTTCTCTTTGTATTCTTACATTTTGTTAATATTAAGCACAGAGACGGCAGAAGAAATTTTTGTTGCCGCTTTAAGCGCCACGCGGATCAAATAAACTGTTACACACGTATTTTCATTCTGGCAAGGGTTTACATGAATCACCAAGCGCCTAATTTTTAAAATGTTTTTGCATGTATTTGCCCGTTTAGGCTCGCACCTTGAGCTAAAAGATAACTTTACGTGTCTGTGTTCTACTCCGTCTCTGAGCGCATACACAGAACAGCGCAAGTTCTTACGCGCTATTAAAGACACAACATCAAAGAAACATTAATAAATCAAGCACGTCCCGTTTTATGAAAGTCACCTCACATGATTTTGCTGATTTGCATGAAATTAGGCTTTGTGGAGGAGCAAAAGTGCACCACTGGTAAGGGGGCGGAATGGGGCGCAATAATAGTTTCATCTCGATTACTGCATTTTCATGATCGTTTGAAGCCCTGCCGCCTTGAATTTTCTTTCAATTTTCTTACAAACCTTTGGAGCTGAACAGGCCCACCAAGTTTCGTTCTGATCTGCCTCCGTTAAGCTTGTCTAATGAGTGCTCAAACTTCATTGGCCAATGGTGGCCATGTTTTTTTTTTTTTTTTTTTGAGATACACTAATGTCCCCAAGGGGACCAAGACCGTGCACATCGATTTTTTTTTTTTTTTTTCTCCATGTTGGTAGAACAAATGGTTGTATAGGTACAGTGCCTTGCAAAAGTATTCATACCCCTTCATTTTATTCACATTTTGCTTTGTTGCAGCATTGTCAAACTGCTTTAAATTCCTTTTTTTTTTTTTTTTTTTTTTTCCCACATCAATCTACATCTCATACACCATAATGACAAAGCAAAAAACAGGTTTGTAACAACTTGCAAATTTATTAAAAATGAAAAACTGAAAAGATCCCGTTGCATAAGTATTCATACCCTTTTACCCTCGAAATTAAGCTCAGGAGCATTCATATTGCTTCTAGATGTTACTACACTTCGAGTGGAGTTAAACTGTGGCAAACTCATTTGAATGAGTATGATTTAGAAAGGCACACACCTCTCAGAAAAGGTCTAACAGCTGAAAATGCATATCAGAGCAAAAACCAAGGTGAAAAGGTGAGGCAAAGAATGGCAGATAATTGCCAAATGCAGATGTGCAAAGCTTGTCACAGCATACCCCAAAAGACTTGAGGCTGTAAAGGTGCTTCAACTATGTACTGAGTTATGGGTATGAATACTTATGCAATGTACTTATTTCAGTGTTTTATTTTTAATAAATTTGTAAAATTTGCAAATGTGGTTTGTGCTTTGTCATTATTATAGTGTATGGAATGTAAATTGATGTAGGGAAAGCTAATTTAAAGCAGTTTAACATAATACTGCAACAAAACAAAATGTGAATAAAATGAAGGGGTATGAATACTTTTGCAAGGCACTGTATACCCTTTTTTCTCTCATAACACCACTAAGTGGCCAAGCTCCATGATTTTTGTCCTGATGTGACCTCAGATAGAGCTCTTACATAAGTGTTCTGAGTTTGGTGAAGATATCTCATTCTGTTCAAGAGTTATAGGCATTTTACTAAAAGTGGCCCCGCCCCTTTAGATCGTTTTGGTGCCCCTTTGTGAGTGGGAGTGGAAACTTTTTTGATAATTGATATTCACTCTCAAGAGAATCTTTCTGCAGTGGTTTGGTTTAGATCAAGCGATAATTAGGACTAGTTTGCAAAAGTAGGTTTTCAAAAAAATCCGAAATACCCAGAAATTTCAGCTCTCAATCAAATCTGAGGCATGTACGGCTTGAGCAAAGTATTCCAACAACATAAGACACTTGAGTCTGGTGTGGCCTGCCCAGTCAGTTTTACGTGGAGATTGCTGATACTTGGCCATTCTAACAATTACAATAGAGTTTCAGCGCTATGCACTTGAACCCCTAAATGTGTCAGTGGGGCTTGAAAATAACTTTTCTGTTTGAATTTCTCTGATCCTATTTGCAGATGTTTGTTCTTGTTGTAATCATAAACTTGCTTTGTTTTTTTTTTTCCTTTTGGTTTATTTATTGTGTGTGTGTGTGTGTGTGTGTGTGTGTGTGTGTGTGTGTGTGTGTGTGTGTGTGTGTGTGTGTGTGTGTGTGTGTGTGTGTGTGTGTGTGTGTGTGTGTGTGTGTGTGTGTGTGTGTGTGTGTGTGTGTGTGTGTGTGTGTGTGTGTGTGTGTGTGTGTGTGTGTGTGTGTGTGTGTGTGTGTGTGTGTGTGTGTGTGAGAGAGTGTGTGAGAGAGTGTGTGAGAGAGTGTGTGTGAGAGTGTGTGTGAGAGTGTGTGTGAGAGTGTGTGTGAGAGTGTGTGTGAGAGTGTGTGTGAGAGTGTGTGTGAGAGTGTGTGTGAGAGTGTGTGTGAGAGTGTGTGAGTTAGTTAGTTAGTTAATGATAACCCTGGACCCTATTCAGATGAAGTACAATAAATGCAGGCTGTGCTATCATTGCAGTGGATGATGTCCGCAGTCTGAATTGCAGTCCCTGTGTTACAGACATGAACAATGGATCCCCCAAGATGAGGCAGATGGTGTTTGGGGTAGTGACGGCCATTGACCTGCTGAACTACGTGGCCACACGTGAGAGGAGGGAACGCTCGATGTCTGAGTGCTCGCTGTCAGAAGAGCAGTGAACAACCAAGAGTGTGAGAACACAATGCTGGAGTGTCGTTATCTTCTCACATACAGTTTCAGTTTTTCCTCTGCAAGTGGTGTTCTCCATTTTAAAGAAAAACTATGCTTTTATAAGTTAGAGCTAGTCGGTATAGTTTTACATGTTATCTGACAGATTTGTACTCTGTTTACTACATCATGTTCTGCTCTCTTAGTTTTACATTAAAGCAGCTTTGGTAGGGAGTCAACATAATGAATAATACAGGTCAATCAACCACCATTTGCAAATTTATCTACTTTGCAGATTTGATTTTATTAAGGTGTATATATTTCAATGAATGTATTTTATTCTTTCTAAAACTCTGCATGCGGTTTAGTAGTTTTGGGTTTGGTTTAGTTTAAGAGCTAGATTCAAGTGCTGTTTAGTCTTATCTACAGCTACATCGCCACCTAGTGACTGCAATAGTTTACAACAAGCATGGGGACTTTGGCTTTCATCAATCATGTTCTGCTTTTTAGCACAATGATCTCTGCATTGTTTGATGAATTTCGCAGGCATGATTGATAGTAATTGACAAAGCAAATAATAAGTGTGTTTGGTAAACCAAACTGCACCCAGATGGGGTGACTTGGTATTTTCTTGTATTGAAACAAGACCTGATATGAGTGTAAATAAATATTGGTGGTTTGAACTTGCTGTGAACACACCACTCTGTGTTTAAGCAAGTTTGATTGTTCTTTTCATTTTTCTATGTTCTTTTTGTCTGACCTCTTGAAAGTCAAAGGTGTAGCTTACAGAGACTAAAAAGGACTGTATATAGGAGTTAATGTGAAGTAAATGAATGTGAGTGAGGGTGCATTAGTTTGCTCCCACGATTATGGTTTCTGTGCGTGAAGCTGGGGTCTCTGGCTAAGAATGTCTTTA
Source organism: Garra rufa (assembly GCF_049309525.1). Lineage (NCBI taxonomy): Eukaryota > Metazoa > Chordata > Actinopteri > Cypriniformes > Cyprinidae > Garra > Garra rufa. The sequence goes on along the minus strand of NC_133368.1, from coordinate 9,956,362 downwards.
CTGTATGACACTTGATTTGCTTTTTCTTGAATCTTATTGCTGTAATAAATACTAGTTACAAATAAAGGCTTTATTTCCTGAAGGAGCAGTGGTTGTATGAATAATATTGTCAGTCTTTTAGACCAATGGCTAGATTGTAGCTTTTTTTTTTTTCTCAGGTTGATGAGAAACAGTGTAATGGTAACAATAATAGTAAAAATGTTTAAAAAGCTTTATGCATATGTAGTTTACATATTAACATTTATTTTTAAAACCTATTTTATTAAATTGTTTTTTACTAATTTTAAACAAGTTAGTCTTACATTTACAGAGAATAAAGTGAAAGACGCAGAGTGTCAAAAATTAGTTTAATCTTTACTGACTTAATTAAGTATTTAAATTACCTTAAAATAAGGAATTTAACAATGTGCAGCTGCACAATGACAATCTGCTTCAGTTAAGTTACTAAATGTGCACGAGAGTTCTCTTACGAGAGGTCTCTCGTACTGCGTAAGAAGTATCTTACGCTAGGGGAAAATCCTTTTCTGCGAGATATTGAAGCCAAAAATTATCCTTAATTTTGAAATAATGTAAAGCGCGTTGCAGCAGCATACAGGCATAGGCGAAACAGCTTGCGCGCCTATTGGCTGCTCTGCGGCAACTGCAGCAGCCTATTAAAGCGAGGCCTGACGCGACGCCAGATCCAATGGGGGCATTTCGCGCCCTTTGCGTCGCTTCGCGCCCTTTTCGTAGCTTCCCGCCTAAAAGGGCGTGGTCTAGACCTATAAATATCGCTCATAGGCAGCTATTATCTGATTTTTCATCCTTCAAGCGAAGCACACGCATCGCTGGAGCCGGATAAGAAGCCGCCGTTTGACTGCAAGCATCTCAGCGGGACGAGCCACTGAAGCTGCTGGCCACGCCGCCTTCCGTGCCTTCCTGCTGCGCTTTCCGGCGCCTATATCCTTTATAATCTACAGTGTGTGTCGCCGCTGCGATACACACTGTTTCTCTAAAAAGAGCAAAGCGTCTTTTTAAAGATGCCTTCATACGGCTCGTGCAGATGCCAATGGTGACTCTGAGGACTTGCCTTGCCTTCTTCACTGAGACTGCTCCCCCGCCCGCCGCGGTGTAGCGCCGTAAAAAGCGCCGTGCCCAGCGGGCCCCGGACACTTCCCCCAGCCGACAAAGCTCGCCGGTTCGCCCGCCTGCTTCATCGACCTCGTCAGCCTCTGTTCCCGACGTAAAGCGGCCGCTGTATGCCACCGCTTCCATCGACGCCGCTGACGAGGGGGGCCATGAAGGAGGAAGAGGATTTCCGTTTCCCGCCAAAGCGGGAACGCGCATGCTGCTCAGAAGAGGCGATAGCAGCCCACTTATGTCTGCCCTCCGCTGGACGGCGTGCTAAGTCGGCCCTCCCCTCTAAAGCTTGCCGTCAGACGTCAAACCTGCTTCGCCGCGCTTTCGCCGCCGCCTAGCCGCGTCAGCGCTGCGTAACATGGTCTCTCACCGTTGCTGAGAGGCACCCGTGGTTAACGCTTTCTGACGTTTTTCTCGTCTGGCCGCCGCCCCGCCAGACACGGCCCGCGGCCCAGGATTGAGTTGAAACCTGAGCCTCCGAAATCGTCCTAGCACAACTGGGAAAACGACGGTGTACGAGTCCCGCGGTTGCCGGACCCCCATCAAAGTTATTCGCTCGTCCAGTTCCAGGAAATGTGACTGTTCCAGTGTTTTCTGCAGCCAACAAACCGGCTCCGTCGCCCGTTTGCCTGCACACAAAAGTCGTTCCCACGGCTACACAGATAAACCCCCAATAAAGTGTATTGTCTGGTGTCCCGGCCACGGCCGATGGTGTTTCATGTGTCGTAAGAATGCCCACTAACCAGTGCTCATCTCTACACACAAGCACAGCGCACATAGAATCGACACAGATCGATTGCGCTTCACAACCGGCCACGGCCGATGGTGTTTCACGTGTAAGAATGCCCACTAACCATTGCTCATCTCTACACACAAGCACAGCGCACATAAAATCGACACAGATCGATTGCGCTTCACAACCGGCCACGGCCGATGGTGTTTCACGTGTAAGAATGCCCACTAACCAGTGCTCATCTCTACACACAAGCACAGCGCATATAAAATCGACACAGATCGATTGCGCTTCACAACCGGCCACGGCCGATGGTGTTTCACGTGTAAGAATGCCCACTAACCAGTGCTAATCTCTACACACAAGCACAGCGCACATAAAATCGACTCAGATCGATTGCGCTTCACACGTGGTAAATATGCCCGCTTCACAGTGGCCACAGACACCACATTATGCACGTCAAACGGTTTCTGTGAAAACGAAACCAAAAGTGCATTCGCTCTACGCAGGCGAACGTTGTTTGGAGTGTGTTAAATGTGCCCGCTGCCACACAGCCACATCCACACACAGACATAATAGTTCCCGCTATCAGCGTGCCCCATGCCTCAAATATCACGAGCACGTTTTGCATGAAATCAGCGTGCATTCGCTCCATGCAAGCGAACGATGTTTGGAGTGTGTTAAATGTGACTGTTCCAGTGTTTGCTGCAGCCAACAAGCCGGTTCTGTCGCCCGCTTGCCTGCACACAAAGGTTGTTTTCACGGCTACCCAGATAAACCCCCAATAGAGTGTATTTTCTGGAGTCCTGGCCACGGCCGATGGTGTTTCACGTGTAGTCAAAATGCCCACTCCTCCAGTGCTCATTTCTACACACAAGCACAACCTGTCATACAGACCCTGCGAACATAAAATCGGCTCAGATCGATTGCGCTTCACATGTGGTAAACGTGTCCACTTAACAGTGCCCACAGACATCACATTATGCACGTCAAAAGGTTTCTGTAAAACGAAACTAACGTGTATGCAGGCGAACGGTGTTTGCAGTGTGTTAAATGTGCCTGTTGCCACACAACCACATCCACACACAGACATAATAGTTCCCGCTATCAGCGTGCCCCACGCCCCGAATGTCACGAGCACGTCTCTGGTGCCACAGCATACCGAAACCACTCCGTTAATGAAAGAACGGAGCGCGCTCCGTATTCAGCCTCTAGCTATTCATGCAAACGCATGGGAAAAGCTTCCAGGGGTCTCGAAATGGGTGCTGGACATTATAAAAGGAGGCTATTCGCTACAGTTTCACCGACGCCCGCGCCGCTATACAGCGCGCGTCGAGACCACAATGCAGACAGAAGCAGCACACCTGCTTCGAGCCGAAGTGGCGAAACTATTGAGCAAAGGGGTCATAGAGCCCCTTTCTCAAGCTCAAAGCGAAGGGGGGCTGTACAGCAGATATTTCCTGGTACCGAAAAAAGATCACAGACCCATATTAGATCTAAGGCAACTGAACAAAGCGCTGGTGAAGCGTCGGTTCAGGATGCTCACGACCAGAAAAATCCTCGCGCAAGTTCGCCAAGGAGACTGGTTCGTGTCAGTGGATCTGAAAGACGCGTATTTTCAAATACAGATAGCGTCACGTCACAGGCGATTTTTGAGATTCGCCTTCGAGGGCCAGGCATATCAGTACACAGTCCTGCCGCTCGGTTTGTCCCAGGCACCCCGTACATTTACAAGGTGCATGGACGCAGCGCTCGTTCCTCTCAGACTGAAAGGCGTGCGCATACTGAACTATTTGGACGATTGGCTGATTCTAGCGCAGTCTCGCTCGATCACCTCGAGAATTTGGGTCTCAGAGTCAATTGGGCGAAGAGCTCACTGTCCCCCAGTCAGAAAACTTCCTTCCTGGGCACAGAATTGGACTCGCTGTCAATGATAGCGTGGCTGTCACCACAGCGCGCAGCAGACATTCAGCGCACAGCGGGCTCGTTCCGCTGCGGCGCGTCTGTCCCGCTCAAAAAATTTCAGAAAATGCTGGGTCTCATGGCCTCAGCGTCATCAGTTCTGCAGCTGGGTCTGCTATGTATGCGCCCACTGCAGTTCTGGCTGAAAGCGCGCGTCCCGCGTCAAGCGTGGGCGCCCGGTCGGCTTCGTATCACGGTCAATCAGAAATGTGTCACAGCCCTGAATCCGTGGAGAGCAATCGACTGGTACCAGTTAGGTGTAAGCCTGGGGACTTCCTCGAGAATAAAAGTGGTGTCTACGGACGCGTCCACCTCGGGATGGGGGGCTCTGCTCGAGGGCAGACCGTCTTTTGGCCAGTGGTCAGAACGGGAAAAGCTCCTGCATATCAACTGCCTCGAAATGCTGGCAGTACAGAACGCGCTGATGCGCTTCTGTCCCCAAATAAAAGGAAACCATGTATTAGTCCGCTCGGACAACATGTCAGTGGTTTCCTATATAAATCGCCATGGCGGTCTCAGGTCCAAAAACCTATACAGACTTGCAGAACGCTTCCTGGTATGGGCTCAGCGCAACCTGCGCTCGCTGAAAGCAGCGCATGTGCCGGGGCTTCTAAACATAGGGCCAGACAGACTGTCCAGGAACAATGTTCCAGCAGGCGAATGGTCTCTACACCCACAGACAGTACAACTACTGTGGAAAAAATTCGGCAGAGCGGAAGTAGACCTGTTTGCGTCTCCGAACAACGCTCACTGTCTGGAATTTTACTCAAAAAGCAGAGACGCGCTGGCCCACGAATGGCCCCGCCGTCATCTCTATGCTTTTCCCCCCCGTCTCTCTCCTACCTCAGGTGATAGAGAGGGTCAGGGAAAAAGGATGTTCAATACTGCTGATAGCGCCGTTTTGGGAAAACCAGCCCTGGTTCCCAGCGCTGATGCAGCTGACGAGCACCGCCCCGTGGCCGATACCAGTGAGGAGAGACCTTCTCTCTCAGGCCAGCGGCTCGATTTGGCATCCTCACCCAGAGCTGTGGTCCCTTCATGTCTGGGCCACCAGCGAATATATGATGAACTCCCTAAAGGAGTATTAAACACGATCACGCAGGCTAGAGCCCCGTCTACGAGACGGCTCTATTCCTCAAAATGGTCAGTGTTTTCGGGCTGGTGCGCAGCTCGCGGCTCGTCACCCACTAACTGTGGTGTGATGGAGGTGCTTTCCTTTCTACAAGAGCTGCTGGACAAGGGCAGAACCCCGTCCACGCTCAAAGTCTATGTGGCGGCCATAACAGCGTTCTCGAGCACAACGCTAAGTCAGTCAATAGGAAGGAACGATTTAGTTATTCGCTTCCTGAGGGGAGCTAGAAGACTAAATCCCCCCAGACCTCCCACAGTCCCCGTATGGGACCTTTCTGTGGTACTAGAGGCCATGAAAGGTGGACCATTCGAGCCTCTGCAGACGATTGATTTGAAATACCTGTCTCTTAAGACCGTGTTTCTGCTGGCTCTCGCTTCAGTGAAGCGCATAGGGGATTTGCACGCACTCTCTGTGAGCGCGACGTGCATGGAATTTGGACCTAATGACTCTAAAGTCATACTCAAACCCAAACATGGTTACGTTCCAAAATCACTCAACACACCGTTTAGGGCACAGGTCATCGCGCTGTCAGCCCTACCGGTCAATGATGAGGAAACGGACGCGAGCCTCCTATGCCCAGTCAGGGCATTACGAGCTTACGTGTCTCGCTCGTCTGCTTTTAGACAGACAGAGCAGCTTTTTGTTTCGTTTTACGGGCGTCCCAAGGGACTGGCCGCGTCGAAACAGAGCTTATCCAGATGGATAGTTGATGCTATTGCGTTGGCATATGCTTCCAAGGGCATGCAGTGCCCGCTAGGTGTCAGAGCACATTCCACGAGGGGCGTGGCCTCATCGTGGGCGTGGTCGAGTGGGATTGCCTTGCAAGATATTTGTACAGCGACGGGCTGGGCCTCTCCGTCTACATTTATAAGGTTTTACAACCTGGAGGTTCCCGCCTTACAGGCCAGATTGCTGTCAGTCTAGATGTTCAGTGTTGTCTGACCTGATGTTATCAGCTCGGAATGCTGCGTCTACTGAGCACAGCTCTAGGGTCGACAGTGAAAGTGATAGCACAAGATGTGTCTGGGCAAACTGTGTGAAGACCCTTATTCTTACGTCAGCTCAGGCCGTAACCCCGCCCTGTATGTACGTTTACTTAGCGTCTGAGTGACGCTGCACTATCTGGAAGAGTGCGGCGTTGCCCCTCCCTCTTCCCCGGACTCCCTGTGAGTTCTATAGGTGATTATGAACTGTATGAACCCCGGGCTTTCGCCCTTGGGTCTTTGGTGTCAGATCTCAGCATGCACGGCGTTTTACACTGGGTCCCCTAGCGTAAGATACTTCTTACGCAGTACGAGAGACCTCTCGTAAGAGAACGTACTCGGTTACTGACGTAACCTCGGTTCTCTCTAGAGAGGGAACGAGTACTGCGTATCTTGCCGTGCATGCGCACGCTCTGGTTGCTTTGATGATGAAAAACCAGATAATAGCTGCCTATGAGCGATATTTATAGGTCTAGACCACGCCCTTTTAGGCGGGAAGCTACGAAAAGGGCGCGAAGCGATGCAAAGGGCGCAAAATGCCCCCATTGGATCTGGCGTCGCGTCAGGCCTCGCTCTAATAGGCTGCTGCAGTTGCCGCAGAGCAGCCAATAGGCGCGCAAGCTGTTTTGCCTATGCCTGTATGCTGCTGCAACGCGCTTTACATTATTTCAAAATTAAGGATAATTTTTGGCTTCAATATCTCGCAGAAAAGGATTTTCCCCTAGCGTAAGATACTTCTTACGCAGTACTCGTTCCCTCTCTAGAGAGAACCGAGGTTACGTCAGTAACCGAGTACGTTTTACATCTAATTTGATTAACGTTTTTTTCTAAGTGTAATGCAAATAGTAGACTTTTCTCTCTTTATTTTATTAAAACCAGGGAAATGTCAGATTTTTTCAAGGCTAAATGTTTAAAATCTAATGATGGTTTAGATATTACTGTTAAAAAAAAAGGTAATTAACAGTTTATGAGATTTGATAAATTGTCATGTAAGCAGCTTATTGATGAACAGTGAAAATATGTCACCCCTCTTTAAAGCTGTTGTTCCTGTTGAGGAACTTGAACAGATGTCACGGGGATATTTTGTTAAAGGTGGCATGTTGATGAGGAATGTTAATGAATGGCAAGTTGTCAAGCAGATAGTAGTTCCTTCCTTACACAGTCTATTCGCCGGTCATTTAGGTGTGAACAAAACGGTGTCAGTCCCTTTTCTTGTCTGGTAAACAGTATTTGCTTACTATCATGTGCATGTCAATGCATTTTAAATAGGGAATTCCTCTGCGAAAAAAATTACAACACTAGTAATTGTGAAGTCACTTACAGTGGATATAAAAAGTCTACACACCCCTGTTAAAATGCAAGGTTTCTGTGTTGTAAAAAAAATCAAACCACAATAAATAATTTCAGAGCTTTTTCCACCTTTAATGAAAACTATAACCTGTACAATTTCATAAAAAACAAACTCACATTTTTTAGGTGTGGGGAACTAAAAATAAAAAAACCCACTCTTCTTTGCAAAAACGCTCCAAATCTGTCAGATTGCGATCTCCTGTGCACAGCCCTCTTCAGATCACCCCACAGATTTTCAATCGGATTTAGGTCTGGGCTCTGGCTGGGCCATTCCAAAACTTGAATTTTCTTCTGGTGAAACCATTCCTTTGTTGATTTGGATGTGTGCTTTGGATCGTTATCGTGTTGACAAATGAAGTTCCTCTTCATCTTCGGCTTCCTAGCAGAAGCCTGAAGGTTTTCTTCCAGTATTGACTGGTATTTAGCACTGTTCATAATTCCCTCCACCTTGACTAACGCCCCAGCTCCAGCTGAAGAAAAGCACCCCCAAAGCATGATGCTGCCACCACCATGCTTCACTGTGGGTATGGTGTTTCTTTGGTGATGTGCAGTGTTGTTTTTTTGTACCCTTCTCCTGACTGATACCTTCTAACAATGAGATCCCTCTGATGCTTTGGAAGCTCTCTGCAGACCATGGGTTTTGCTGTAAGCTGCAACTAAGAAAATGCCAGGAAAAGCCTATTAGAACAGCTGTACTTTATTCTGGGTTAATCAAAGGTGCTTTAAATGATGACAGGTGTGTACTGACTCCTATTTAAAATGAGTTTCAATGTGATTGCACACTTATGCAACCATATTATTTTAGTTTTTTATTTTTAGTTTCCCACACCTAAAATATGTGAGTTTGTTTTTTTAATGAAATTGTACAGGTTATAGTTAGTCATTAAAGGTGGAAAAAGTTCTGAAATGATTCATTGTGATTTGATTTTTTTACAACACAGAAACCTTGCCTTTTAACAGGGGTGTGTAGACTTTTTATATCCACTGTATTAAATTATTTTCTTTGGTTGGACTTACGCATACTTTTGAGTCAGATCAAAGTACAAATTTTACGTCACGTGTTCAAACAGGCTCTGGATCCAGTTGTTACCACCCAAAAAGCCAAGGAGCACTCGAAAGGTTCCACCAGACTTTAAAATCTATGCTAAAATCATTTTGTTTGAAGTTCCAAAAAGACTGGAACGATGGAGTGCCTTTAGTCATGTTTGAAGGGAGGTAGTGCGGGAGGTAGTGCAGGAGCCATTGGGCTTTAGTCTGGCCGAGTTGGGGTTTTGGCATTGTTTATGACTTTTTTGACATTGTTTATGGCCCACAAATAAATGATTAAAGATTATTGTTCTAATGACCAGAGTTCAAATAACATTCTTGATTACATTTCACAGTTTAATTTTAGGCAGCACCGTGCTTGTGAGTTGGCAAAGGAAAACTTGTAAGTTTCTTAAAAGTGCCATAGAATGCATTGATACAATATTTTAAATTGTTCTCTGATATCTACATAGAAGGTATATGGCATAGGAAAGGGCAAAAATTCTCCAGAAACGGTTTTACAGGTCCATTTATGACCCTAGGATTTGTCCCTAGAATGAAATGGTCTGTTATTACCTTATCTGGAAGGTTAATGAATAATAATGAGGAGCTCTGCTCTGATTGGCTGTTTCACAGAGCGGCAGGAAGGAAACACATGGAGGAAAATATATATTTAATCACGGAGCCCGAGCCGGTCATTGAAACTGCCGTTTTGAATCCACGATAAATGTACTTTCACTTTTGAGATTTACAATTGCATCTGCTCTGTGTAACTTTATACTACAACGATGCTCAGGATCTGTAAATCATTCGCCATCGTCCACGCAGTCATCTCTCCTTACTCTGTTTATGTGGTAAGTGAAATCTTATGTACTGCAATGTAACAGGCTACTGCTAGCAAGAAGCTAACCGTGTCCCTTTAGTGGCTCGCCTTATTTTATTAGAACGCGTTTGTTCTAATAAAAAGTCATTTGTTTTCCTTGCCTTTCTGCGTACAGACACCAACCCATCCCTGCACTTAACATCTCCTGCACAACCTGGAAGATAAAATTTATTTCTGTGATCTGCCATTTTCGCTATTGTCCTCGAATTGTACTTTTACAATAGCCTGCCTGCAGAACTTCTGATGATTCGGCTATGCAAATGTTGGAGGCGTAACTATTAATGATCCCAAGACTATTACGTCATAGTCGCTGTTATGTTAGGATTAGCCTATTTTTCAGTGGTCTTTTGCAAACACCAGATTTATTTAAGAAGGAGGAAACGGTGATGTTTGAGACTCACAGTATGTCATGTCCATTTACAGAACTGTTATTATTCAACTATGCCAGGGTAAATACAGTTTTCCATTCTATGGCGCCTTTAACATCAAATGAAAAATCATTCTGATTGCCATGTTAGTAGTTTGCTCTGATGCCAGTACAGTAAAGTCTGCTTTGCAGGCTTGCTACTATGGTCCTTATCATGTAGAAGAAAAGGTAAGCAAACTTGACTATGTGATAGCTACATTTGACAAAAACTCACCACATTTACATGATTTAGCCGTACGTCTGGACAGAAGTTGGTTGATTTTAATTGTGCCACTCAGATTCTCCACTGACCAAGGAGGAGGTGCTGTCCTACACATTGTGTTCCACTGTACCTGATAGTTCTGTTGCTCCATTCACTTTTGAAGGGAAGGATGATGATGTTGGTTTTCCCTTTACAGAACTAGCGGCGGGAGGATTGAAAAATTGGGTCTCGAGTGGTGTGCGGTGTAGAGAGCTTCATTGACTAAAATGGACCTTAGTGAGATTTTGATCAACTAAAATGAGTGAGCTTTTTAGTGATGATAAGCGTGATGAGAGCGCACGTCTTATGCTATTTAGGTTATATAATCCATTCGGTATTTGAACAAAAGTTTTGGTTTTCGTTCTGCTAACATGACGATAAAATAAAATGAAATAGTATAATAGGCTATATAATGTTCAAAATTTAAAAAGCATTAAGCAATGTAAATACATTAATAAAAAAGTTCTCTCACTGTACATTGCTATTCTTTTTGTGGTGCAAAAAGTTTACATAATTTACAGCCCCAGTCCTCATGACTTTAACGACTAGGCATGTCTAGACGTTAGACAAAACTCTGCTGACAGGTATGCATGTACCACCCTTCCTCCGCTGTGGGAATTCTCAGTCCAAGTTGAACTCAAAAGTCGGCAGCCCTGGTTTTAACGGTAAAAGATAGCGAGATAAGATGGAAATTTGCAAAATGCAAATAATTTAATATTACTTAACTGCTTTACAATAGAAATGTTAAATGACCAACAGCTATACAGTTATGCAAACTGCTCGACTTTTTTTCCTCAGATATGGCCTTTTTTAAAGGGAGAGAGAAAGTGATGTAGGACAATTTTGAAGAAGTCCTACATATGTAGTGCTAAAATGAACCTGGCGGCAGTCACGTGGTACGTGGTCCAAGTCGTAACTCTCAGAACATTCCAAGTTTAGAAGTTGTAATTACGAGTTCAGGAGCACATGAGGGCTTTGCCGTTGATAGTTTTCCTGTATAGAAAGACATAATTCAGCTCGAGTAGAATGTCCTGTGTTGTCATCTTGGAATTACAACATGGCATAAACACAGCTTTAGATTTCTAACAGAGGCAGTCAGGTCTAGATTTTTTTATCTGTTGGTATTTGATATAGAAACCATAATACCATGAATCTAGACAAGATGTCCAGGATCTCTGGCAGAAAAATAGGCCCATGACATTAAAGATCTAAAGACCTCACCAAGGGCATGGGGTACTTTTTTTTATCCCTGTTTGCACCAAACCCATCTTGAGTGTTTGCTTTCTGACCCCAAGACTCAACTAATCTCTGCAGTTCTCCAGCTGTGATCCTTGAAGAGTCTTTGACCACTCAAACTCTCCTCAATATAGACATAGACACACGTCCTCTTCCAGGGAGATTTGTAACATTTTCTGTTGATTGGAATTTCTTAATTATTGCCCTGATAGTGGAAATGAGGATTTTCAATGCTTTAGCTATTTTCTTAAAGCCACTTTCTATTTTGTGAAGCTCAGCAATGTTGCTCCACAGATCAGAACTATATTATTAAGTTTTGCTCCTTGTGATGGACGGGAATTTGGCCTTTGTGTTTCTTATATTTATAATCCTGTGCAAAAGGAAGTCAAAGCTGGACAATTTCATGCTCCTCGTCACCCTGGTTTGCTAAAAACTGTTAATATGGATGGGAATATTTTACTCATAGGACTTTCTAAAGGTGCCAATAATTGTGGCCAGTGTGAACTAGAGAAAAACATTTATTTCATAATGAGATTTTCCCCCCACTTTCCATTGTTTTACTTTAATGAAAGGTTAGAATTTTGTGATTTTGTGAAACAATGCAGATTTATTTCTTAAGCTGCCTTTGCTTATATTTACCAGGGGTGCCAATATTTGTGGAGGGCACTGTAACAAACCTCAAATATCAGCGTCCAAGATACTCATTCTAAAATTAGTCTCTGTAGTGATGTTTCGAATATCTACAGTTAACTGAGCTGCTTAATTTGAGCTTTTCCTACATACAAACTTTCTTTATATAAACTTTATAAAAACCTTTCTTGGTTTTAAAATCCAATTTAAAAAAAAAAACATTTTTCAGTTAATACAAACATTACACCGTTCATGCATCTTAACAAGCTGAATCAATTGATTTATAGAAGGCATGTAAAGGTTCTAAATTAATTCTATTTAGATGAGACTCAGGGCAGTTAAACTCTTCTTGATTACATTTTGTAAAACAGAACACAGGGTATTTAAAAAGACAGTTCTCTCTATTGCTGAGACTGGATAGTGCACACAAATAAAGAAATCTATAATTATTTATTTTAATAGTTTGCACTTACTTTTGAAAGTCAAACTTTTACTATTTCTTCTACTTAGAATGTGGGTTAACATTTTTCACATAAAGAATGGCTTTATACTTTTCTTAAAATCTCTTGCCCTATTACTTTTCAAAGAGTTTAAAATTTGTAAGATTATCTTCAACCGATACATTTTCTTATTTGTGAATAAGCTTTCCGGGTTTGTTATCAAATTGTTTGATTTTTGGAAAACATTCACAAACACATAACCCGCTTTTGTTTTTTGTTGTTCTGAGCACGAGTTTAATGTCTTCTGCCTCATAACTCTGGATGAATCACTTGGAGAAAAACTAAATGATTAATTGCCACTTTCCATCCCTTCTTTGTCATCATCATTAATCATATTTGTTTTGTTTTGTTTTGTTTTGTTTTGTTTTGTTTTTGTCTGTTCAACACTTTAAACTTTACTTGAACTTTCTTAACTGGAACATTAGTTGGATCTGGAACTCATCTGATTTATGATCAACATCATCTCAAAGTTCAAATAGTTGCCTTCACTTACTACAGAAGTAGCTTTAACACTATTTATATTAGTCTCTCTCATATTTTGACCATCAGTCGCAGGATGATCCTCTTACTTCCTTTTAAGACAAGCTCAAATTAGATGGCCAACCCCTAGCACAGTTCATCTTATCAGTTGTGGCATAGAAAACATATTTAAAGTTGTCAATCTTACTGTTAAGAGTCAGGCCAGTGTTTGCTGTCTTTCGAGGTCATGTAGACAAATCGTCTAAAAGAAACTACAGACAATGTAACCTTTTTTAAGGGTGTTGAAAGCAGAAAAACAGGTGTGAAGAGACTGTTTTCAAAAATTCCCTTCACCACTAACTTCTTTGCCTTTTCCACTGAACTCAAAAAAAACCCCATAACAATATTCTGGATAGGCTAAATATTTTGGATTGTCAAACAATATTCGGCAACGCACACTGAGGACACCAAATAATTAACCATGGTTTTATTTTTTTTTACCATTTAACCACAGTTGTAAAAATACCATGGTTAAACTGTGGTACCATGGTATTTTTACCAAATACAAATACAACCATGTTTAATTTGTGGTTACCGTGGTTTAACTAGTAACCATGGGTTTTAGGTTTTATTTATAGTAAAACATGGTTATTTTCCTAAGGGAAGTTGTAAAAGTTAGCTAGGTTAGATTAGAAAAAACAAAACAAAACAAAAATCTAACTAACACTAGCTTCTCTGTTCTTATTGTACTCTATCTATCTATCTATCTATCTATCTATCTTAGGCCTCTAACACTAGCTTGCCTTTTCTTTTTATTCTATTTTCTTTTTATTTATTATATAATTAAAAAACTTGCTATGTGTACTCCGTTAGGCTAAATGAGACTTGTCATAGCACTTGCATGTTATTGCTCTTTTGTTGTTTTTGATTGCTTCCATTGTCCTTTTTTATAAGTCGCTTTGGATAAAAGCATCTGCTAAATGTCTAAATGTAAATGTAAATTGGTTATAATGCATAGCGCTGTAAAAACATGTCCATTTTAAAACAAGAAACTACAAATATGGATGTGGAAGTAGCACGCCCCTTTGGAACACTGCTAAAGTGCATATGAGTTCTCCAAACTTGTGGGCCAAGTTGCAGCCTTTTTCCTTCACTGTTATGAAACTTACAATAATGTGAGTTTCAGATAAGCTAAAAGTTATGTTCAGTATGACATGTTTGGGTTTGTGTTGTGTTGTGTGGTACACCTTGGTATGTACCTGCTGTAGTGATGTAATGTTTATCATTTAGCAGAAATGACCAAACTGTTCTCAAATTAATCCCTGGAGGTGGCAAATGTACAAATGATGAATGCTAAAGCTATTTTAATGGCAGGGAATGGCAAACACCATCTAACAAATGACACAACAAATGGACTGATTACTCGTAACAAAACTGTATTTGGTTGATTATACATAGTAACTAACATGTCAGCAAGTGTTAATACCAGCCCTGCTGAAAAAAACAGCATATGCTGGTTAGGTATGTTTTGGTGCTGGGATGCTGGTTTTAGCTGGTTTATGCTGGTCCTTTGCTGGTTTATGCTGGTCCTTGACCAGCAACATGACCAGCATAAACCAGCAAAGGACCAGCATTAACCAGCTAAGGACCAGCATAAACCAGCAAAGGACCAGCATAAACCAGCAAAAGACCAGCATAAACCAGCTAAAACCAGCATCCCAGCACCAAAACATAGGAAACACCCACATTTCTAAGAATTTTCTTAGAATTTTGTCACTAGGAGCAACTCTTTGCACTAAGATTTTTTATGAATATGGGCCCAGATTTTTTGTCATAGTGTCTTAGTTGTTTGCATGAAGCATTGTAAAAACATAACATTTTAATCTGTGTTTTCTGAGCTTCTAATATATGTGTCAGTGATACTGTGTCAAACTAATAATATCAAGATTTATTATGGCTATGAGTGTAGGGACAGTTGCAACACATTATTGCCGTCCCAACATGCTGTCCCTTTACCACAATATTGATTTAAAAGCTTGCCATAACATTACATATTTGTAATATAGTGGATGAAAAACCCTTTCAATAGTTAGGTAACTCTCCTTTTTTTAATTTAAGTTAATAGGTTAAAAAATCTACTTGTTACTTGATAATGTTTTTCCATTTACTATTCTTTGGTTTTATAAAACCAATTTACATTATTGAAGACCCTGTCTGTGCACAAATAAAATTAAGAAATTGCAAAATGATATTTAAGAATTATTTAATTACATTGCTCATAATACAAACAGTCTCTGAGAAACTAAAGAAAATGCAAAAAGTGTTGCAACCATCCCAACTCTCCCCTAAGTCTATAAAATACAGCATACAAAATATTTAGATTTCAAATTTATGTTTAAAATACACTGTCATCCAAAAGTTTGAAACACCCCGGCAAAGTGTGGTTTTGGACGATATCAGCATGTGTGAATCATCTTTGGGCAATCCTTCAGAAGGCTTGGAGTAATATATCAAGTCAATGCTTGAGTAAATTGACAGCTCGGATGCCCAGATTATGCAGAGCTGTAATAGCTGCTAATTGTGGATATTTTGATTAATCGAAGATTTAAGTTTTTCTATGTGTGGCCGTTTAAACGTTATGTCAGGAAATAAGACACAGCCATAACATCTAAAGAAAACGGGTTCTTTTATTCCTGACTGAGCCTCAAATGAGACGCAGCGTTAATGTATGTTTCTGTTCAGGAGCAACAACAGTTTTAGAAAAACATTCAAATTAATAAGTGAAATTGGCATAGCAAAACAAACTATCAAACTGACTCCAATGAGTGCAGAAAACAAAGTAATAAGAGTCTTACAAAACAAACCAAATAAAAGGTGATTTTCACACTGCTAATCTCAGAAACAAATAAAATGAGTGCCAAAAACAACGGTAGTGGCCTGTATGTGCCTAATGAAAGAAATAAAACAGCATACATGAGAAATCTGCACATTTCACCACATTGAATACATTACAATTCACAGTTTGACCCCTTCTGTTCAAATCAGACAGTAACTACATTCAAGAGAAATAGTATACACTTAAAGGTACAAATATTCTTTACAACTTATACATTAAACACTTTAGGAGAATAAAATGATCAAAACTCACTCTTATTGAGACTTTGAAGCACACAGAAAAAGCTCACGCAGCTGGTGCACGTGCAATATCACGTGTGACTGTTCTCCCCTCTAACACGACATAAAGAACAGTAATTACTCAATGTTACATTAATATACGAAATAAACAGTGTTATTTAACCTCTCAACAACTTTTTATAACATTACAGATTAACTCACGCTCAATCTTCCCCAACGTCTCTGAATTTCCTTTCCCCACGGAAGATCTCTCACGTGCAGGAACACCACACTCGAGTCGTATGAGCAGCGAAATCAACCATACACTCGACAATATCACACGACTGTTATCACCACAGATTCACAAGTCAATATCAAACTGGAAATGTTCTCTCTTTAACAGTTTAAACGACTATTTCTCCCTCTGTGTGACTCTGTCTCAAACTGCGCTCTCTTTCAGTCTGACGCGCTCTCTCTCATCTGCGCATGCACACACTCTTAAAGGGGACAGCGCGTGGCTGAGTCACAGCAAACATAAGAGCAAATCACCAAGGGAATTAATCAAATATCAGGCTATTCCTGCCCCGGTTACACTCTCCCCTGCCTACAGTCAACGTCCTCGATGACTACAAACATGCTTTAATCATCCACTACTCCTTGTAGTTTTCCAGATGTATACAAAACTATTCCAGCCAACACTTGGGAAAGAACATCGGGACTGAAAGACACAGAATTGCAAGCCGATTTAGGCAGCCTGTTTGGATTGCTATGAACCCCAGCAGTAGACCGCTGAGTCCTGCGTGGTGAAGGACAGGGTACATCCACCTGGGCACTCTCTGCCCTGGGCTTTCGGGGAACAGGAACTGGCCTAGTCACCACCACCTCCAATTCTGAATCCTTTCTTCCTGTTTTGGGCTGAGGGAGCTGTCTTACTATACTCGCCTCATCATCTACTTGCACTCCATCATTGCCCTCCCCTTCTCTTATTTCAGCATCATCCTCTGGCTGCACCACTGGCTGCTGCAACCTCCCGAGCACTTTGTCCATTGGATCCTCCTTAGTCCATCTAGTTTCCTCCACCAGCACACATTCTGCATCCAGTGTAGGCATCCCTTCTACCAACTCCGAGGTAGGAACTTTTACAGGCGTCACTCTTTTCCTAGGCAACGGCACTGGGACTGGTCTTGGACAGGGCCTTATGTCTGACCTATGCACTCTTTTTGCAGGACCACCTCCCACCGGTTCCACGGTGTAGGTTGTTCCATGCACCTCAACCACCGTATACACTGTGGGGGCCCAGGCATCCTGGATCTTGTTCCTTCCTGAAGGACGATATCGTAAATACACCTGCTGACCCACTGCTACCTCTGGACAATACACCACATTCTCACGCTTGGCAATACGGTCCGCTGCCTTTCTTTCAGCATACTCTCGTGCTCTGGAGTGTGCATCCTGAAGCCGTTCCTTATGGACAGACAACCAGGTAGGCTCTATCTCCCCTCCTGTCTCCTGACCCAGCAAGGCATCTACTGGTAAGTGTGGCTGCATTCCAAACAGCATGTAGTATGGAGAGTAACCGGTGGAAGAATGGGGAGTCACATTGTAGGCGTACACCAACTCAGGTAAGTACTCTGGCCATCTCCGTTTCTTCTCAGGTGGTAATGAACGCAAGAGATCGTGCAGTGTGCGGTTAAATCTCTCACACTGCGCATTTCCCTGGGGGTGATGTGGCGTAGTACGGGATTTCCTTACCCCGTACAGCTTACAGAGCTCTGCAATAACAGCACTCTCAAAGTTCCTCCCCTGGTCTGAGTGAAGACGCTGTGGCACACCATACTTAAGGAACCATTCCTTCAGCAGGACCTTAGCTGTAGTGTCTGCCTTCTGATTGCGGGTGGGGAACGCCTGGCTGAACTTAGTGAATACATCTGTAACAACTAAGACATTCTCCCGCCCATCCGATGCAGGCTCTAGTGTGGTGAAATCCATCGCAACCACCTCTAATGGATGTGACGCCAAGAACGGGGCCCAAGGTGCCTGTATCTTCGGTTGTGGCATTTTGGCTAACACGCATCGCTGGCACTCCTTCACCCACTTATCCACAGCATCACTCATCCCCACCCAATAACAACGCTGCTTGAGCAGGCCCAGCGTCCTCTCAATGCCCTGATGCCCCATCTGGTCATGGACACTTTGCAACACCAGCTTGACCAGACATGCAGGGAGCAGCAACTGCCGGCATTCCCCATTGAAAACATCGTCAATGACTCTAAACAACAGCCCGTCTCTCTCTTGGATTCTATCCCACTGCTTAAGCAACAAGAGCACAGATCGAGACAAGCCTTTCCTCTCATGATTTGTGGGTTTCCTCTTCTTGTCCCAGAAGCACTTAAGCATGCTGATGGTCGGATCTTCCCCTTGGAACTGACGGAGCTCATCTTTAGTGTATCCAGGTAGCGTTGGGGTATTCTCCAGGAGTTGTCTCTCTTCATTCCCTTGATCAACCATGGCTGATTGTAGCTGTATTGTTCCTCCATTTCTAGGACCTTCCATTAGCCCTGACAGATCAGCCTCCACTGCCGTTCCTGTGCGGAGCCCGCTGCAAATAGCCACACAGCCATCGTACTCCGAATCTTCCGTTACCACCTCCATTTCCTCTAGCCCTGGTCTTCTAGAGAGAGCATTGGCTGCAGTATTACACCGACCAGGACGGTACTGCACGTCAAAATCAAATACTGCAAGCTGTGCAACCCACCTCTGTTCAATTGCGCCCAGCTTGGCCGTGTTGAGATGGCACAGAGGGTTGTTATCTGTTAAGACAGTAAACTTCGATCCCAGCAGGTAACTCCTGAACTTCTCCCCCACTGCCCACTTGAGTGCCAGGAGCTCCAGCTTCATACTGCTGTAGTTCCTGTCATTTCGCTCTGCACCCCTCAACCTCCGACTTGCATACGCTATCACAGTTTTCCTTCCCCCTTGCTGCTGGTATAGCACAGCGCCTAATCCCAGGTTACTGGCGTCGGTCTCTAGCACAAACGGTAAGGTGAAGTCCGCATAGCCCAGCGTTGGAGCACAGGTAAGCTTCTCCTTGAGGTGCTCAAAGGCCTGTTGGCATTCTGTTGTCCAGGAGGCCTTGAACAACTTATTGGCCTGAACAACACTCCCCTGGCGAACACAAGTGTTAACCACATCATGAAGCGGACCCGCCACTCTAGAGAAACCCTCAATGAATCTTCGATAGTAACTGCAAAACCCTAAAAAGGATCGCAGCTCCTTTAGAGTGTTAGGGATCGGCCATTGCTTCACTGCACTCACTTTGTCTGGGTCTGTAGACACCCCCTGCGCTGATACCACATGCCCCAGGAACTTTACCTCGGACTGCAGAAAATGGCACTTTTCCACCTTTACCTTTAGACCAGCCTCCCTTAACCTTTTTAGCACAGTCTCGAGCCTCACTAAATGTCCCTCAAATGTACTTGAATAGATAAGCAAATCATCCAAGTATACAAGGACCATTTGAAAGACCAGATCACTCATTATGCTTTGCATGAGGCGCATTACAGAGTCCAAACGGCATCCGCTGGTACTCATACAGCCCAAATGGTGTAATGAAGGCTGTTTTGTTCTGGTCCTTCTCATGAACTGCCACCTGATGATAGCCACTCGCAAGATCAATAGATGAGAATACCTTGGCCTTGCTCAAAGCATCCAGACTCTCATCAATTCGTGGCAATGGGAATGCGTCACGTCTAGTTTTAGAGTTCAGCTTCCTGTAATCCACGCATAATCGGAGACTCCCATCAGACTTACGAACTAACACCACCGGAGAAGCGTACGAACTGGAGCTTTCTCGGATGACACCCTTCTTGAGTAATCCGGAGATATGGTCCTTTACCTCCTCAAATTGGTTCGGGGGTATTCGTCGGTATGGCTGTGAGACAGGGAGGTCATCTTTCAGGGGAATCTCATGTTTTACCACGTCAGCATAACCAAGGTCTTCGTCACAGGTGGCGAACACATCCAAGTACTTCATCAGGAGTGCCTTCAGCTCTGCCTGTTGTGTAGGGGTACCACCTATTCGCACCTTCTCCAATGGACACTGCAGGTCACTCCCAACCCCTGTCATTGATCTCTGGTGGACAGTAACTTCTTCGTGATCCGCGGAGATACGATGGAATGTAACCTCGCAGGAGCTACCCTCAAAGCGACGACCCTGGGTAAGTATCCCGAGTTTCAACTTAGGCGGCAACCACACATCCTCTGCTGACAAGTTTACTACCTGCACTGGGAACACTCGACTACCAGGTGACACCAGGGTAGGAACCAGGACCAGACCACCTGGCAATGATGTATTACCTGGTTCAAACAATCCTAAGCCCCTATTTCCAATCAGTTCCTTATGTGTTTTAGCCTGAATTGTAGCAACTGAGCCTGCAGGTACATACAGCTTATGTGTGCCTATTGTCCGAACCATAGAGGTCGCCTCCACTGGGATAGCCTCTTGCACCTTGTTAAAGGCGGCTCTCCAGTCAGCATCCAACGTCCCTTCCAAAGCATTTTCAAACTCGGCCAGAATCAACTGTTTACAGCGCTGTGCTATGTTCATGCCAAGTATGCCTGGGGGCGCTGAGTCGGCTGCCCCTTCCTCTTGGTCGCGAATCACCAGGAACCCACACCCAGGTATAGTCAAACCCATTACCTGGATATCAAGTTCGACATACCCCAGGTAGGGAAGAGGCAACCTATTGGCAGCGGTGATCTTCAACCACTTGGTCGTACAATGCATGTCTTTATCTTCTCCATGAAGATGCTCTTTAAAAAAACTCTCTGTCAAAGTACTCACATTGCTTCCAGTGTCCAATAGGCACCTGACAGCTACCCCCCCAATGTGAATTTCGACTTCTGGGCACTTGCCCACTGCACGCTCCAGGAATCGCTCTTTGGTAAGGGTGCCACTGTTTGAGCCATCAGTGCCACCTCTCATTGCTCGGCTCTTCGCAATGGAGGCGCACAGTTTCCCTGAAGACTCTGAGACTCTGGCGTAGCTGGCACAGGGTTTTCACGGAAGCGTGGCACAGTGCATTGCCGGGCTATGTGTCCCACACCCTCGCATCTCAAACAAATGGGTTGGCCATCACGGGTATATTTTGGCTTAAACCTGGCCTTATTAGGTTTCTCACCACTTGGGTCAGACCTCTGGATCGTGAGGTCACGGACAGCATTGGTAAGTTCCCCGATTGCTTTCCCTTGTTGTGTAATTACCTTAATTACTTCCTGCAGGGCTACACTCAAGTCACTTGGTACGGTCGCAGACATTCTCGCATGCTCTACATTTTCCCCCACACCCACTAGATTTCGGTTCCTAGCAAGATTAGCTGCACGGGGTTTCTCTTCCAAACACCACATAAGGGCCTCCTCACGGACTTCAAATAATGTAGCGTGAGGTCGCTCTCTAACCAGCTTACGCAGGTCAGAATTGAATCCCTCACCCCCTCTATAAACTGATCTCGCAATGCCAGCTGCATGTTCGGAACAATATGGGGTGACAGCTGGAGTGCAGCATTGAGCAGCAAGGACAGGGCGTGTGAATAATCACGGAAATCTTCACCATCCAATTGTTTCCGCGCATAAAATGCATGTAACAACTGGGGAGTGCTTCGCTTTTCCCTGAAAGCTGCCCTCAAGTAGGAGAACATGTCTTGAGGTAACTTATCCTCCCCTCCCATACACAACCTGACTTCATCTAGAGCGGACCCCCTTAAGTGGGAGAGGATAAAATCCACCTGATCTTCTGTATTTAAACCCCTCACTCTGATTACTCTCTCAAGTTCCTCAATGAACTCATCCACATTTTGGCAATCTTTACCCGGATCCCCACTGAAAGGTACAATTTGTCTTTCTCTTGGGATATACACATAAGATCTAGTAGGTACATTAGTCATGTTAGAAAGCGTCGACATTACTTGATCATGTCTACGTCCCAACTCCAGGATCTGTGACTGTAGCTGCGAGATGGGGTTACCTCCCTCAATGTCCATTTCCGGAGCTGCAGCACCTGCACCCTGAATGTCCTCACCCTGGGAGGTTGCATCGTCCATGCCCTCAGCGTCCATGACTCGCAGTTGCAGAAAGTCAGTTCAACAAGCACCGTCCTTCACAATCTCCTCCGACGCAGCAGTCCTGGTTTGCTGGCCCTTGGTCCTCCTGCAGCTCCTTTCAGGATGGCACACAATATTCTGCAGGTCCTTATAGCACTCAGCTGCTCTTGACCACTACCGTTGTTTGCACCCCACTATTTTAGCACTCTTATCACAAAAATAAACCAATCCCCAAAAAAAACGGAAACCCCACTCCTGGTACCAAATTAGATGTGGCCGTTTAAACGTTATGTCAGGAAATAAGACACAGCCATAACATCTAAAGAAAACGGGTTCTTTTATTCCTGACTGAGCCTCAAATGAGACGCAGCGTTAATGTATATTTCTGTTCAGGAGCAACAGCAGTTTTAGAAAAACATTCAAATTAATAAGTGAAATTGGCATAGCAAAACAAACTATCAAACTGACTCCAATGAGTGCAGAAAACAAAGTAATAAGAGTCTTACAAAACAAACCAAATAAAAGGTGATTTTCACACTGCTAATCTCAGAAACAAATAAAATGAGTGCCAAAAACAACGGTAGTGGCCTGTATGTGCCTAATGAAAGAAATAAAACAGCATACATGAGAAATCTGCACATTTCACCACATTGAATACATTACAATTCACAGTTTGACCCCTTCTGTTCAAATCAGACAGTAACTATACATTCAAGAGAAATAGTATACACTTAAAGGTACAAATATTCTTTACAACTTATACATTAAACACTTTAGGAGAATAAAATGATCAAAACTCACTCTTATTGAGACTTTGAAGCACACAGAAAAAGCTCACGCAGCTGGTGCACGTGCAATATCACGTGTGACTGTTCTCCCCTCTAACACGACATAAAGAACAGTAATTACTCAATGTTACATTAATATACGAAATAAACAGTGTTATTTAACCTCTCAACAACTTTTTATAACATTACAGATTAACTCACGCTCAATCTTCCCCAACGTCTCTGAATTTCCTTTCCCCACGGAAGATCTCTCACGTGCAGGAACACCACACTCGAGTCGTATGAGCAGCGAAATCAACCATACACTCGACAATATCACACGACTGTTATCACCACAGATTCACAAGTCAATATCAAACTGGAAATGTTCTCTCTTTAACAGTTTAAACGACTATTTCTCCCTCTGTGTGACTCTGTCTCAAACTGCGCTCTCTTTCAGTCTGACGCGCTCTCTCTCATCTGCGCATGCACACACTCTTAAAGGGGACAGCGCGTGGCTGAGTCACAGCAAACATAAGAGCAAATCACCAAGGGAATTAATCAAATATCAGGCTATTCCTGCCCCGGTTACATATGTATAAACTGTTTATATAATAAAATATTTTTTCGTAGTTTGTGTTGTCCCTTATCAGTGCTAAATTATCACAAATTAAAAAGCATTCATGCCAATATTGTCCAAAACCCCAGTTTTCTAGGCCGTTTCTAAACTTTTGGAGTTTATGGCATAGCAGAAAAACAGCGCTTTCTTTGGACAGGGGCACGTCTAAAATTGAGATATTTAATGTCAACATTCCATTGGATAAGAAAAAAGAACAGAGAACCTCCGTCGTGGCCAATCAGCGATCGATCCCAACAAGGTAGCCGGTGTTCTGAAATATTCGGTGTCTGAGATTTTCTGTGACACTGGGCGGGGCTAACATGAATATTCATGAGTTTCCTGTTCATGAGTTTCGTCTTAAGTTGCACTCAAATATAGTGCTCCTGATTAAAAAAATACAGCTTTCTGTAACGTAATTTAATTTCAGTTTCGAGCTAATATATATACATATTTATTGTGCCCAGACATTTATTAATTACATAAGAAATCCAGATCCAAATTTATCGTTAGAATATGCATCATATAGGCTAATCAAGCCAACAACTCTCGTCTTTTTGTCATTTACCCTACTTCGGTTTTACATTTGAGTGCGTTTTAAATGGCTTGATTTGATTTGAGTTGTACAGAATATACTTATGCATTTGATTTGGCATAATAAAGTTTGATTTGTGATCAATCATGTACAACATTCCTTTTATTGCTGGTTCAGCTGTTAAATAAATTAAGATATTTTACTTGCTGATTTTTACTTTATTCACAGAGTAAAATTAATTAAAATGTAGCATGGGCTATATTAATTTGCACTTTAGTTGGCATTTAATACAATCAAGAAAGCAAATGATTATCATCCTCCGTATATATATATATATATATATATATATATATATATATATATATATATATATATATATATATATATGAAGTTAATTTGAAGTAACGTAAGCTTGTACTGTAGAATACAGAAATATCACAGCGGAAACTTTATTTTTTCATCAAAGATGCATTTTATACCAGTTATCAACAGTTTTACAGACTCTCGAAGTAAAACATCAGCACAAAGCGAAAATGACTTAAATATACCACAGCGTTTTTTACGATAGCGTTTTAGTGCCACATAAAAAATCATAAAATTACGAGATTAATATGTCGATAATATAGTCTAAATATTATGAGAATAAAGACAAAATATTACGATAATAATGTCAAAATATTACAAGAATAAAGTCAAAATATTATTTAATTTAATAAAAATGTGGGGAATAAAAGATTGGACGCACAGACATTTTTGCGGAGCAGGTGGAGGAATTTTCACAAAGAATTTTGATAAGAATTATCAAAGATTTTGAAAGATGAGACTTTATATTAGAAATGTTTTATATTACAAACAACGAATGCCATCTAAGACATATTATTTCCCAGCATACTGTCCCCGTGAGTATGACACAATATATTTCTGCTAATAATCCCACATCATACACTGCAAAAAAAAAAAAAAAAAAAAAAAACGTTTTTCTTACTTGCTTGAGTCTTGATTATTTGCTTACCCCAATGGCAGATTATTTTGCTTTTTCTAAGCAAAAACTCATTTAATTTCGACTTGTTCTTTCTAAAAACAAGACCATTTTTTTTACTAGAATATCCTTCTTGATTTAAAAATTGTTAGATATTTTGGCTGAAAACAAGACAAAAAGTCTAAGTAAGAAAAGGATTTTTTTTTGTAGTGTATATATTTGTAGTGTATTAAAATAGTCAAATAAGAGAGCTAGCGCCCCCCAAAGGAATGTCCAATGGGTGTATGAGCTGAATAAAAAGTTGGTCCTGTTCAGTCTGTTAATAAATATCAAATATTTTTGATATTAAGCTGTTTTCGCAAGTCAGTAAAATTGGCTTTTCCTCATCCCGGTAAAATGATGCGGCCACTCGGAGGCATCAATCCGGGCCTTTGCATGCGCAAAATAGGCTATAGCCTACTCTAAATTTAACTGAGTTATAACTTTAATTTCTATGATTTAAATTCTTGAAACATTTCGACTCTATTCTCGTAATATTCCGGCTTTATTATCGTAATATTTCAACTTTATTTTTGTATTTCGACTTTATTCTTGTAATATTTTGACTTTATTCTCGTAGTATTTCGACTTTATTCTTGTAATATTTCGACTTTATTCTCGTAGTATTTCGACTTTATTCTTGTAATATTTCGACTTTATTCTCGTAGTATTTCGACTTCATTCTCGTAGTACTTTGTCTTTATTCTCAAAATATTACGACCTTAATCTTGTAATCTTAGATTTGTTTTACGTGGCACTAAAACGCTGGCCTGTTGGCTCATTAGTTAGAACATGTCCTTAAATTAAATCATATTAAAAGCATAATATCTATGTCAAGTATTATTTTCAGTGAGTGTATATACAACATATTAAAATGAAGCCATTTTATTCAGGTCATATCAAATCAAACTTACAGCACACAATCTACGAATGAAATCAACAATCTAAAGGAATAAAAAATTAAAGGAATAAAAAACTTAAATTAGTTCGACGCTGAAATTAAATTAATTTACAGTAACGAAAACAGTTTATATGGTCCAAGGAGCACTAAAAATTTTAGTGGCGCTTTAACATGAAACAGGAAACTAATGAATATTCATGTTAGCTCCGCCCAGTGTCACAGAAAATCTCAGGCACCGAATATTTCAGAACACCGGCACCTGATTAAAAGACTGCGAGACGTGAGCAGTTTGCAAACCGGCTTCTTTTCACCAACGGATTGGTCATCTGTTTAATCGGACTTAAGCAGCTCGCAAGTTTATCATGTGTGATAATCAGGTGAGTGAAAAGGTTGACCATTCGTATTTTAATGCCGAAACCCTCTAGAAAACCATTTTATTAATAAAAAATCATGGTATAGGAGCATCGATTTGTAACGCTAAAACACACAGATGTTTGTAGACGAGGAACATTTTAAATTCTAATCGCATGTATTTCGTCACATCTGCAGCGCTTCTGTGAAAGGAGAAAAACAAAATCAAATGACACATAAAATGAGTAAAATAAATAGGCATACACGAATAATATTTC
Organism: Garra rufa; assembly: GCF_049309525.1. Classification (NCBI taxonomy): domain Eukaryota; kingdom Metazoa; phylum Chordata; class Actinopteri; order Cypriniformes; family Cyprinidae; genus Garra; species Garra rufa. The sequence goes on along the minus strand of NC_133368.1, from coordinate 9,930,003 downwards.
GCTTCAATAATAATAATTAACTAAACAAAAAAAAAAAACTGCTCGAGTTACACCTCTGTGTCTAGTGAAGGACACATTTTCACACTTTTAACTCAAGCAATATTATTCGTGCTAACACACAAAATGATTTTTTTTTTTTGCGCTGTGTTATAGTTACACAATTTGTGTCAAGTATGTATTTTGTTATTCTGTGTATGCAATACAAGCACAGCAAACTCGCATATAGCTTATACAGAATTTATTAAACCTACATTTACAAAAGTTAAAACTGAAAAAAGTAATAAAAATCGAATAAAAAAATGTGGCATTTGACAGCATCTTAAACCTTAATACTCTGTATTCATGATGGGTCGGTGAGGTGAGGGTCTTTTGTGCATCTGCCTGTCACGTCAAAACCACAAGCGCTTGGGGGCGTCTTCCATTCAAAGCTGCGAGAGTGCAAATACATTTGTAATTCATAGGCTGCATAAAAATTTAAGCGTCAGAGATAATATTACCGTTTTAGGGCATTTCACATAATAATTGAAAAAGTAGCCTAAGCCTACAATGACAATAAGCAACAGTAAAACATGAGTTAAATTGAATGAAATTGACATCTAACTTATTTAACCAAATTAATGTCACGTAATCCAAATAAATAGGTATTTTCCCTTATATAAAACGATTGCTTAGTTTGTGGTCCAAATGAAACTTATTAACAAAAGTTCTCTTGCGCTTTTGCATCCACCATTGATCGTGTCATTAGTCATCTAATTACTATCGTCTTCTTCTCTAACTCGCGTCCTTTTGTTTACAGTCTCTCCACCCACAGATCGCGATGAACTGAAGTGATTGACAGTTTTAGTGATGATAAAGGGAGCTCGCATTTTAAATAAGCTAATTTTATATTTTACTGAAGTGTGTCAGTAGGAAAAATCAGTTTACATTTCCAAACATTCATTTTGCCAATAATAGTAATAATCCAGTGAATTTTGTTTGCACAAGGAGTCCGACACAGAGATCTAATCTCATTATCATCCAGTCTGTCTGGAACGACATGGAGAAACAGAACAAAACGAGACAGACTAAATCTATAAGAACTGTGGCAACATCTCCAAGATGCTTCTACCTGCAAAGCTACCTGAAAAACTATGTGCAGCTGCACCTAGGGCAAAAGCTGCTTTAAATGCAAAGGATAGTCACACCAAATATTTATTTAATTTAGTTAATAGAAGTTTCTCTGGATTTAGTCTGTCTCAGTTTGTTGTGTTTCTTCATGTCATTCCAGACAGACTTTGTGATGACCATTTTTTAGCTGCTCAAAATATTAGTGTTCTAATAATTTTGGCTACCACTGTAGCTCATCCCTCATATAAATGCGGGATTGACTTTTGATATTGCAATGACTGACATAATGTAAATAAAAAATAATATAATAGTAATATAATAATAAAATAATAATAACAGCACCGGTCATCATGACAACTACAAGGCATGTCCAGATGTTAGACATCTGTTAGGCTATGTATGCATGTATGTATGAATTTGTTTATTTAATTTTATTATTTGTATAATTGTTTTTTTTTTAACAAAACATTATTCTCAGAATTCTCACTCCAAGTTGAACTCAAAAGTTGGGAGCCCTGGTTTAACGTTGAAGGAGAGCAAGGTAAGATGGAAATTTGCAAAATGCAAATCATTTAATATTAGTCAACTGTTTTACGATATTTAGTTATGCAAACTCAACTTTTTTTCTCAGATATGGCCAATTTGAGGGAGAGAGAGATGAAAAAAAAGTATATAACTTTATGCACAACATCTGCAGCTTGTCTACACAATAGTTGGGTTTGGGGGACTGAACTACAGCAGATGATTCAGGAAATCTGCAGCCTAATAAAGGGGTTGGCTGGCACAAAGTACTTTGTATTATGAAAATACAAAAATACTAAACTTAAATGTATAAAATACAAAATAGAATCAGAATCAGAATTAGAATGAGCTTTATTGCCAGGTATGTTTACACATATGAAGAAATTGTTTTAGTGACAGAAGCTCCAGAGTGTGAGGGCTCTAGAGTAATTTTGCTAGCCCTTTTGCTTACTCTGGTTAACTTCAGGAGCTTGACAGAGGGGTCTTTAGATGTGCAGTTATTGGTGTGCAGAAAGAAGAGCAGTGGGAAGTTCATGCAGGAGCTCCAGTGCTGATTGCTGGATGAGAATGTTCCCAGCTTTATGAGCTGCAATCTATTTGTCAGGAAGCTGGTGATCCACTGATAGACAGAGATGGGCACGGATACCTGAGTTAATTTGGGCAGGAGGAGGTTTGGAATGATAGTGTTGAAATCCACAAACAGGATCCTCACATTTAATGTTTCAGATCATCAAACAAATTTAAATATTAATCAAAGATAACACAACATGCAGTTTTTAAATTAAGGGTTTTTTTATGAAAGAAAAAAAAATCCAAACCCACATGGCCCTGTGTGAAAAAGTGATTACCCCCCCCCCCCCCACCGATTAAAACATAACTGTGGTTTATCACACCTTTAGAGTTTAGTAATTCTAGCCACACCCAGGCCTGATTACTACCACACCTGTTGCAATCAAGAAATCACCTGCCTGACAAGGTGAAGTAGACCAAAAGATCCTCAAAAGCTACACATCATGTTGAGATCCAAAGAAATTCAGGAACAAATGAGAAAGAAAGTAATTGAGATCTATCAGTCTTGAAAAGGTTGTAAAGCCATTTCTAAAGCTTTGGGACTCCAGCGAACCACAGTGAGAGCCATTATCCACAAATGGCGAAAACATGGAACAGTGGTGAACCTTCCCAGGAGTGGCCGGCCGACCAAAATTACCCCAAGAGTACAGCGGCAACTCATCCAAGAGGTCACAAAAGACCCCACAACAACATCTAAAGAACTGCAGGCCTGTGTTGCCTCCACTGTAAGAAAGAGACTGGGCAAACTCTTTTTCACGCAGGGCCATATGGGTTTGGATTTTGTTTCCCCTTCATAATAAAAAAACTTCATTCAAAAACTGCATGTTGTGTTCACTTGTGTTATTTTTGATCAATATTTAAATTAGTTTGATGATCTGAAACATTAAAGTGACAAACATGCAAACATGCAAAAAAAAAGGAAGGGGGCCAACACTTTTTTGCACCACTGTAAGTCCCTGGTCTGTCCAGATGCTGCAGGATGTAGTGCAGTCCCATGTTGACTGCATCATCCACAGACCTGTTTTCTCAGTAAGCAAACGATAAGCCAGCACAGGTTTTTCAAATGACTTCATGGCCATAGATGTTATAGCTACAGGCTTCTTTGGGATGAGGATGATTGTGGAGCATTTGAAGCAGGAAGGGACTTCGCACAGCTCCAGTGATCTGTTGAAGATCTGTGAAAAGATGGGGTCCAGCTGGTCAGCACAGGTTTTCAGATAGTCCTTTCTTCTCTTGTTTTTTTTTTTTTCTGAAGACCTGATGCACAACATCTTCACTGATCTGGCAGGAGTGGGGGAGAGGGGGGTTGCTGGAGGTGTTAATGGTGTTTTTTTCAAACCTGCAGTAAAAATCAGACAGATCGTCTGCCAGTTGTTGATTCTCCACAGTGCTAGGGCATTTTATGTTTTATACATTCATAGTATTTTCTATTTCAAATACATATTTTAAATACATGTATCTGAAATACTTCCTATCCCTGGTAAAGAACATGAATGTAGAGCACACGGAGAAGGGATCAGAAGGCACCATGGAGAGGAAATGGATTCGACCAGATTTGCCCAGCAGATGCACCTGGAAACTTGGGGACTCAAATACAGAGTCGCCCCACAAGCACTTGCAAAGGTAAGATGTCGACACAATAAATCTGTTACAGGCTTTACAAGAATTCATATTTGTAAGTGTGGAGGGTGTTTCCGGAAAGGTGTGTCATGAACCTAGGGTTGCTTTTAACATTAGACGAGCTGTTATAAAATCAAACTGTGCTGATAGGCCTGTAAAACTGCCTTTCACTGCTGAGAATTTATATTTGTTGTTACCTGTTTGTTAAATTAAATTAACTGATTTTATAATATAATTATATGTACAAGTAAACATGTTGAGGTTTTAAAAATAATTTATTTTTAATAATAAAATGTACAGTAGGGCTACATAATTATTTTCCAATGTAAGACAAGCTTTAAAGGGGTCATCCGGTGCCACATGCACTTTTACAAGCTGTTTGAACTTAAATGTGTGTTGGGAGAGTGTGTACACAACCACCCTAGAATGACAAAGATCCACCCAGTAGTTTTCTTTTAATTTAGTAAAATAATTTGCCTCTTCTCATATCAAGCCGTTCTCAGATGCCTGTCATTGTGGCGTAACACCGACAGAGGCCGCTCCTGCGATAGTTCATAGACAGCAATGTTTTAGCATAGACCCGCCCCGAGTGAAGTAAACTGACAGCACTGAGGGAATGTGACCGCTGATCTATCTAAATGGGTTCATGTTTACGTGAATCATTTCTCAACATACTGCTTTATAAACGAAGGTCAGTATAAAGCTTAGCTTTGTAAGGCTAGATGGTTTAAAACGGTGTCTGTTAATGATTAAGATGTAACCTTAACGCAATACCTGCGAAAGTGTTTACAGCCCGCAACTGCACATGAGTAAAGACTAACACTCACATTTATGTATTTCAATATAAGGATGGGGTAAGTTCTGTTAACCGATCACTTTTTTGCTCTCGTTCAATCAGCTATGCCTCAGTAAAAACACAGCTTTCTTCTCTTTACCACAGTAAACACAGTAAAGACATCGCATTCTTCTCTTTACCACAGTGAACACAGTAAACACATCTCGTTATTCTCTTTACCACAGTAAACACACCGCGTTCGTCTCTTTACCACAGTAAACACAGTAAACACACCGCGTTCTTCTCTTTACCACAGTAAACACATCTCGTTATTCTCTTTACCACAGTAAACACACCGCGTTCTTCTCTTTACCACAGTAAACACATCTCGTTATTCTCTTTACCACAGTAAACACACCGCGTTCATCTCTTTACCACAGTAAACACACCACATTCGTCTCTTTTCCCCTAAACTATACAACTATACCCCCAACTGTTGTCTAGGCAACACCCCGTGTGCTATGTAATGACACGCCCCACAGAACTGAAGGGCGGGGTGAGCAGAGGTTCATTTCATTTAAAGGGCCACTACCATAGAGAATTTTTAATCAAAGTATATTACAAAGTTTTCATTTGGACCCTAAAGCATCATATTAACTTGTGGAAAATGGGCATTGGATGACCCCTTTAAGACAAGCTTTAAGCTTGTTTTTCAAGTTTTATGGTTTAATGTTTGAAGAAATTAAGAAGTAAGTATTGTAAATGTTAGTATTGTAATTTGACAGTTACAGTAAATGTATTATTATCATTAATTTTTATTTTTATTATTTATTAACATAAAAACTAAATACTCATTTTCATTTCCAGCACATATTATTACATTAGTAATAACTCTTATTATTTCAATATTTTTATTTAATAACAAGCAAAAATAATACAAAACTATATTTTTTATAGTCATATAGGTAAAATACAGACAACTGATTTTTATTTTATTTATTTTATGTTTGTTGAAATAGGTTTGAGTTGGTTCTAAACCCAGGTTTGACCATTGGAATTTTTAAAGTTTTTCCTAAATCATTTAGACCCAAAAAAGATGATTCTAGAAAGATTATTTAAATTTAAGTCAGAATGAATTAATACAGAAACTGAAACTGAAATACAGTGGTTTTATTTATTGTGAAAACATGACAGAGAAAGAAGTTAAAATCCTTTTTTTTTTCAGGGATCTTTTTGCTAAAATATAGACCTTTGCTAGAATCTACCTATATTGGTAGAGGTTAACTGTTACAGACTTCCTACCATCTGTATTATTTAAATCAATGCTTCCGGTATTGAAATGTCAGATATTTTTTCCAAACACAGTCTCATGAAGTTTCATTCAGTGTTTTTTCCCAGAAAGAATGACACTTTTAGAAATGTATTACCACACCCTTACCACATGCTGAAAGCAATAACACAATCTGCAGAGTCTCAGTGATTTAGTTCAATCTGTTCTGTTGATGGTTGACATTGCTTTAATGTGTGTTTGTGGACCTGTGTGTGTAAACACTTAATGTGCTCCCTTCTCTCACAGAACAAAGGCACCAAGTATTCTTCCAAACATTTTAAGCTGGATTGGAGAGACCCCACTGGTCCGCATTAACAAGATTCCTAAAGCTTTTGGCCTCAAGTGTGAGCTTTGTGAGTATCTGCACCATGTGGGTGTGGAGGATGTGTCTAAACACCTGGTTTCATGCAGCACTTTGTGTGTGTGTGTGTGTGTGTGTGTGTGTGTGTGTGTGTGTGTGTGTGTGTGTGTGTGTGTGTGTGTGTGTGTGTGTGTGTGTGCGTGTACCTGGTATTCATCACGTTGTGGGGACCAAATGTCCCCATAAGGATAGTAATAAGAGTAGATTTTGACCTTGTGGGGACATTTCTTAGGTCCCCATGAGGAAACAGGCTTATAAATCATGCACAATGAGTTTTTTCTGAGGAAGTAAAAGTGTGCACAATCTCCTGTGAGGGCTAGGTTTAGGTGTAGGGTAGGTGTAGGGTGATAGAAAATACGGTTTGTACAGTATGAAAACCATTACACCTATGGAATGTCCCCATAAAACATGTAAACCCAACATGTGTGTGTGTGTGTGTGTGTGTGTGTGTGTGTGTGTGTGTGTGTGTGTGTGTGTGTGTGTGTGTGTGTGTGTGTGTGCTGTTATGAAATGAAAATCTCATGATCATTTAAGGACATGTGATTTTTTTATATAAGCTACATCCAAATCTGCCTACTTTCCTACTACAAAGTAGATGAAAAACAGTGTATGAAAAGAGCAGTATGTCCAAACTCACAATATTTATACAACATGCTAATCATGCAAAAACATGCTTGCAACCTAGCAACATTCTTATCATGCTCAAAACATGGTAATCATAGTGAGTCTGAAGATGTTGATTAGCTGGTTCAGGTGTGTTTAATTAGGATTGGAGCTAAATTTGCAGGACAGTTGCCCTCCGGTAACAAGTCTAAACACCACTGGTCTACATCGTATGAAAGTGTGTATTATGAATGTAATCCAGATGTACATGTCATGATGTAATTTTGTTAGTTGCGTCATTACACAGCCATTCACAAATCCACTCCTGTTGCCATTGAATGAAATTCATAATCTGACCAAAACTAGTATGTCATCCAGATACCTTTTGCCTACTCTTTTATGAATACCATGAATTTGGGCATACTACACTTTTCACTCACTTTTTTTGTTTGTTTGTTTTACCATACTACATAGTATGGGGTTAAGCATACTGCTCTTGCCTCATACATTCACATTGTAAATAGAAAAACTATGCAGTAAAGTTTTGTATTTATATTCTAAGTGCAGTGGCGTAACTTATGCTGTGTTCCAGGCAACCCATTACCCGTGTTTTTCCAACCATCTACCTGTGAAAGTGCACTGGAGCGGCAGTCAAACCCGTGACTTTGCACCCATGAACTCGTACTAGATCGATGTACTCCCAGCCAGTTCCCTGACGTTACATAACCCGAGAAACAACAATGTCAGCCCCTACGGATGCGGTGTTTATGCACGTGATACACAGTGGAAAAATAGACTTTAGGACAATATAACATTGCAATCAAATTAATAATATAATAATAATAAATGTGCTCAGGCAATTTGGCATGACTTGCCTGGAAGGCTACAAAGTCGTGAGTCGTGGTTTGAAGTTGTGATTTACAAGCTCAAAAAAATGCCTGGAACGCAGCATTAGTAATGACGGTCCCAAGTGCAGGCTATTACGGCGAGCCCCCGGGCTGCACAGTTATGAAGCACATACAAACACACTGCGCTTGTGTCTAGAAGAGAACCCTATGTACGTGAATTTGATTTTACAGTTGGCAAGTGTTACCTATTGTATTTGCAAAGCACAGATGCAAGGTTATCAAAAGCATAGTGTTTTTAGCACTGTGGAGATGAAATTACCACAAACTTTTTTTTTCTTCGTATTTTTAGCATAGTGACCCCAGGAATCAAAGGAACTGCATTCCTCTCCAAAAGGCAAGAGACTAGATAAGACAAATAAGGTCTGAAAACCTATCAACACCATGCCCCAAAACCTGACAGCACCTTAGCAGCACACACAATTGATACCCACAAGTATATATACACAATGAAATGGGTGCTCATTGGCGACCTTACCTAAAAATGATAACTTTTACACACGGCAACCTGTATGATACACTGAATCAAAAGACTTGCCTATTTGAGTTGCGTCCAACTGGCCCTTCACTGAATATTAGACAATGTCCTTATTGTTAATTTCACGGGTTGACGCTTGGTGAATAGTATTGCCAGCCCACTCAATCTCTCTTGACTCTGATTTTATCAGTTTTGATTTAGAAAAGGCGCGGTCTGCTTTTGGAACTGTGGATGTTATGGAGTGATGATTCACAATCAACATCTTGGCAAGTTGGTAGATTGAGAAAGGCTGAGCACTAAAACTGCTCTAAAACAGGCTCTGAATGACAGTAATTGTGCAAGAAATGTAAATCCTACGTCCCTGTTGTAGTGGTCAGAAAGACATTTTATAATAATAATTGTGTGAACATCTACATTTTCACCAGGCTTAGTAGCTTAAAATAAAAGCTAACATTACATAATACAAATCCAATGGAAAAATAGACATATCATTTCTCTTTAAATTTACACCTAACACAAAAGCCTGATAATGAAAAGAACTGATAATGATGTAAAAATATTGCTGCTGGAAAGGGACTAGTCTGGGGAGTATTGGTAAAAAAAATCTAATTTTGGGAGCTTTGTGGTCTCTGTGTTCTTTTCTTTCCTGACTCTTCTTACAACCTCTTTTATGTTTGAATGGCATGGCTACTTGCTTAGGTCTGCTTAGCTAATCCGTTTATCAGATTTAGCATTTAACCTAGCCGCCAGAGTATTGTCATCTTGTCACATGATCAAATAGAGACTTAAGACTGCTGACACAAAGGCAAAAAATGGCAAAAATGGTCAACAGCAAGCCTTTTGATCTTTTTTTTCTATCTTTCTATCTGTCTAGTGGCTAAATGTGAGTTCTTCAATGCTAGTGGCAGCGTGAAGGACAGAATCGCCCTGCGTATGGTCGAGGATGCTGAGAGAGATGGCATCCTTAAACCTGGAGACACCATTATTGAGCCAACATCAGGAAACACAGGTGTGTATTTGCACCATTATAATGTTTATTCTCATTTTGATATTTGTCTTTAAAAAGCAAGCACTGGTTGTTTGTAACTCTGCCATGTTGAGGAAGAGCCTCTGCGGCATTTAGTTTAATTAAGGCACTGGAATGCTGGAGAACCACCTCTCATGTGCCAACTAGTCAGTCTGGCACCAAAGTGAAAAAATTACTGTACAAATACAGTCAGCTGGATGTTATTCAACATCAACAACAGCTCGGGCCCGATACCCCCCTGCAACCACCCCACACTGTGCGCTGTTTCAGTCTGTTAATTGTCGAAGCTAAAGCTAGAGGCGACCCTGACTGCGATTTTTAACCCTGACCGAGATGGTAAAGATTGCTTATCATGTGTGTTTTCAGGCATTGGTCTTGCTCTGGCAGCAGCAGTCAAAGGTTATCACTGCATCGTTACCATCCCTGAGAGGATGAGCATGGAAAAGGTGAGATAATGAAGATAAATATGGTGTGGGTGTAAATCAACCTGTTCCTCCGCAGTTCTTGGCTGTGTTTACATTGGCACAAAAAAAAATATTTTTTTGCTGACACAGATCGGAATTTGGTGCACACATGTAAACACAAAAATCTGCACAAGATCCCGATTTTTTTTTTCTTGCATTCGATCTAAGCCACGATCTGAGCCACCAATGTGGTTTTAAATTCTGGACATCCAACCTACGTCTAAACACACATATCCCCTAAGAACTCCAGAGCATTTTAATGCAGGCGTACTGTGTGTGTTCACTTTTTATTAAGGTTGGGAACTTTATATATAAGTAAGAAATTTAATTCATTATTTAATTCGCGTTTGTAATTCATGGAACTGCGCAACATTCAGGAGCTGGATTTTAACCTTTGTCCCATGACTTTTATAAATATAACAGCTTTGCTACTAAATGCTACAATATATTTCTTAGTAATGAGGTGACAACTTAGCTGTTTGTTTAAACAAACAAGCTCACTCAAATCAGCCCTCGAGGGGACTGATTGCCCGCATTGTTTGAGCATGCCACTTCATGTGCTTCGTTCAAGGAAGGCTCTCTTTGAGAAGGGAGTCTTCACCCGCTTCCGCCGAGGCGGGGTGGCGATTGCACTCGTGGGGTTCACAATTAGATCTAGCAGAGGGAATGGAGACGGGCGAGTCCCTATCTCTTTCCTCACCTGCTAGATCTGCTGCTTTCTCTTTGGGATCGGAAGCCTGCTCTGCGGTTTCTTCCCCCCAAAGAGAGGGCTCGGCACTTCTCCTCTCTTCCTCTGAGGAGGTTGATGTGGAGGGTGTCGATGACGAAGCACCACAACCCCAGTCCACCCAGTATGAGGAACTGTTGGAGGTGGTTTCTCGCGCTGTGTCTGCTCTAAGCCTAGACTGGCCGGCCGAGAAACGGGCTGAATCGCGAAAAAGTAAGCTTGATGAGCGTTTTCTGCGATCTCGGCTGTCACCTCCCCGCAGGAGCCTTCCATTTTTCCCTGACCTCCACACTGAGGTGTCGAGGTCTACAGCCCGTCTGCCGCTCATTATTCACACGTGGCGGGGCTGTCAGAGCACGCTTATGGGGAAATGCCTCCGGTGGAACAGACGCTTGCAGGCTATCTGTCCCCCGATACTGCATCTTCCCTGAAGGCTCCAACCCTTCCCTCTAAAACTCTCAGAACTACTTCCACTCTGACGGGGAAAGGTTATGCGGCAGCAGGTCAGGCTGGTGCGTGTCTGCACACCATGGTGGTGTTGCAGGCGTACCAAGCCGACCTGCTGAAACTGCTGGACGAGGGCGATGGAGTTCAGCCCGAAGATCTGGCTGAGCTCAGGAGAACCGCTGACCTGTCTCTTCGCGCCACCAAGGAGGCAGCCAACACCACCCTGCCAGCGAGCATATCTCTCAAGATTCAAGATTCAAGATTCCTTTATTGTCATTGTATAGTTACAACGAAATTGAAGAAGCAATCATTGGGTGTAACACACACGTGACATTAAAAAATACAAATTAAAAGATACAAATAATAAATAAAACAGGAATAGCAGCAATTTATTTCCTATGTTAGGTAGTGCAATATGAATGTTCAAGTAACCGGTAGTAACAGGTGCAAAATGCAGTATTAACAGAAGTGCAATGATGCCTTGAGGATATGCCCTGATATTTACATTTACATTTACATTTATTCATTTAGCCGACGCTTTTATCCAAAGCGACTTACAATTGGGAATACAACAAGTGATTCATCCTAAGGAGGCAGATCAACATAGGAAGTGTTCAAAAATACCATATATCAGGCGTTGTTAGAAGAGTGCAGGCTAGAAGGAGAAGATCAAGAAAGAGAGGAAAAACAGGCTAGAAGGGAGATTTTTTTTTTTTTTTTTTTTTTTTTTTTTTTTATTGAGTCAGATAGTGTCGAAAAAGATGGGTTTTCAGCAGTCGTTTGAAAGCTGTTAAGGAGTCTGCATTCCGGATAGGGGTGGGAAGATCATTCCACCAGGCAGGAACGTTGAACGAGAATGTTCTGGACAGTGATTTAATACCTCTCTGTGGTGGTACAATGAGGCGTCTTTCACTAGAGGATCTCAGTCTTCTGGAAGGAGTGTAGATGTGTAGTAGTGAATGGAGGTAGGCAGGTGATGATCCGGTGGCTGTCCTATAGGCCAGCATCAGTGTCTTGAATTTGATGCGTGCTGTAACCGGTAGCCAGTGCAGGGATATGAAGAGAGGTGTAACATGGGCCTTTTTGGGCTCGTTGAAGACCAGTCGTGCTGCTGCATTCTGAATCATTTGTAGAGGCTTGATTGTACATGCTGGAAGACCAGCTAAAAGAGCATTGCAGTAGTCCAGCCTGGAAATGACCAGGGCCTGGACGAGGAGTTGTGTAGCATGCTCTGTTAGGAAGGGCCTGATCTTTCTGATGTTGTACAATGCAAACCTGCAAGATCGAGCGGTCTTAGCTATGTGGTCTTTAAAAGTCAGTTGGTTGTCAAAGATAACACCCAGATTTCTGGCTGAAGTTGATGGGGTAATTGTTGATGAACCTAACTGGATGGAGAAGTCATGCTGTAGAGATGGAGTGGCAGGAAAGATAAGGAGTTCCGTCTTTGCTAGATTGAGCTGTAGATGGTGTTCCTTCATCCATGCAGAGATATCCGCTAGGCAACCTGAGATCCGTGCAGCTACCGATGGATCGTCTGGTTTGAAAGAAAGATAGAGCTGTGTGTCATCAGCATAGCAATGGTAGGAGAAGCCATGTGCCTGTATGATGGGGCCCAGAGATGTAGTGTATATGGAGAAGAGGAGAGGTCCAAGAACTGAACCCTGAGGAACCCCAGTGACCAGTTGATGAGTTTTGGATACCTCGCCTCCCCAGGCCACTCTGAAAGACCTACCAGAGAGGTAGGATTTGAACCAGCGAAGTGAAGTCCCTGTAATACCCAGCATTGAGAGGGTGGACAGGAGGATCTGGTGATTCACAGTGTCAAAAGCTGCAGATAGGTCCAGCAAGATGAGTACCGATGATTTGGACTCAGCTTTTGCCGTCCGCAAGGCTTCAGTGACAGACAGTAGCGCAGTCTCAGTTGAATGGCCGCTTCTGAACCCTGATTGGTTAGAGTCCAGTAGATTGTTCTGTGAGAGGAATAAGGATAGCTGGTTGAAAACAGCCCGTTCCAGTGTTTTTGCTATGAATGGAAGGAGGGAGACAGGTCTGTAGTTGTCTATGAGTGAGGAGTTAAGTGTAGGTTTTTTGAGCAGTGGGGTTACCCGGGCCTGCTTAAATGTAGTGGGAAAAGTGCCTGTGAGAAGAGATGTGTTGATGATGTGTGTGAGCGCCGGTAGGATTGTAGGGGAGATTGCTTGGAGAAGGTGTGAGGGGATAGGATCTAAAGGACATGTCGTCGGATGGCTGGAGAGGAAAAGTTTGGTTACTTCTGCCTCCGAGCAAGGACAGAAGGAGAAGTGGGGGGTTCCAGCCGTGATTGTGGTCAATTTTAGTTCCTGTATGTGTGGAGCTGAGAACTTATTATTGATCGATGTAGTTTTGTCTGTAAAAAATGTGGCGAAATCATCAGCTGTTATAGAAGTTGTGGGAGGTGGTGGAGGGGGACAAAGCAGTGTATTAAATGTTTTGAAAAGGTTGCGTGCGTCCGGGGAATTGTTGATCCTGTTGTGGAAGTATGAAGATTTGGCTGTATGTACTTGGGTAGCGAAAGATGAGAGCATAGACCGATACATACTGAGGTCGGATGGATCCTTAGATTTGTGCCATTTTCTCTCAGCTGCCCTAAGTTTGGAACGATGCTCACGAAGAACATCGGATAACCAAGGGGTTGTCGGAGCAGATCGTGCTGGCCTGGAGGAGAGAGGGCATATAGCATCTAGACAGGAGGTAATAGTGGAGCATAAGGTGTCAGTTGCTGCATTAGTGTCCAGGGATGAGAAGTGAGTAGGAGAGGGAAGGGAGGAGGATACTAAAGAAGAAAGATGGGAGTGTGAGAGAGAGCGTAGGTTTCTTCTAAAAGTAACAGGTAGAGGGGTTGGGAGTGCACAAGTAGCAAGATGTAGGTCAAATGTAATGAAGAAGTGGTCAGAGATGTGTAGGGGTTTGACCACAATATTGTCTGAAATACAATTTCGCATGTAAATGAGATCAAGTTGGTTGCCAGATTTATGAGTGCATGTAGTGATAACACGTTGTAGATCAAATGAAGCTAGAAGTGAATTGAAGTCAGCAGCATAGGGTTTGTCAAGGTGAATGTTGAGGTCCCCAAAGACTAGAAGTGGGCTGCCATCCTCTGGAAACGAGGACAGCAGCCCATCCAGCTCTTCTAAGAAGATGCCAAGTTGAGTAGGAGGGCGGTAGATTACCACAATGTGGAGTTCGATAGGAGATGTTACAGTGATTGTATGAGATTCAAATGAACTATAATTGCATAGAGGAGAATGGGTTGAGTATTTCCAGTTGTTAGAAATAAGAAGTCCCGTCCCCCCACCCCTTCCAGTCTGACGAGGGGTGTGAGAGAAGGAAAAGTTATTAGAAAGAGCAGCTGGGGTTGCAGAGTCTTCTGGACGAATCCAGGTCTCAGTCAAGCCTAGAATGCTCAAACCAGATTGCACAGAAAATGCTGAAATGAAGTCAGATTTGTTGACAGCTGATTGACAGTTCCAGAGTCCAACCGTGAAAGAGAAAGGTTCAGTGGAAGAAGTGTCGATAGGACGCAGGTTAGAAATATTGCGTCGACGTGTGCGTGTGATATTAGTGCGGTGTGAAGAGACCACCGGAATGAGTTGGAAACACATGATAGAGGAGGACAGAAAGAAGAGTGAAATAAAGGAGAGGAGTAGCCTACTTAAGTGCGTTGTCGGTGTCGTTGCTCGGAGAAGTCGCGCAGGAAAAGTCGCAGTCTTTACTCTCGTCGGTCTTCACGCGAGGAGGCTGAACGCTTCCTCTGACGCAGTTAAATAGACAACCAAACAGTGCTTCAATGATAAAAGCTAGGGACGCCTCCTAGGCTCAGTGAGCCGCGAATGTCTCGCCCGCACGCAAAATGGCTCAATCGAAACTCAAAAAGCAACAGCTTCGCACTTGTAATAGCTCCAGAAGGGAACGATATGACAAAAACAAAAGCTTCCCTTGGCCGTACGCTCAGTTATCAATTTTAATGATTGCAATAAAAACTAGAATTTAAAGCAAAAACAATCGCAGGACAAATAACAGAAGAACACTCCTTTTCTAACAGTGTATAGATGTAAATAAAACAAACGAATAATTAAATAGAACAACAGAGTACTTTAAGAAGCAGCTCAAAATTAATATTAACGAATAAGTGAATAGAAACTACAGAGTGCGTTTTAGAAGCAGCTCAAATTTAATATTAACCAATAAGTAAATAGAAACTACAGAGTGCGTTTTAGAAGCAGCTCAAATTTAATATTAACCAATAAGTAAATAGAAACTAGTGCGTTTTAGAAGCAGCTCAAATTTAATATTAACCAATAAGTAAATAGAAACTACAGAGTGCGTTTTAGAAGCAGCTCAAATTTAATATTAACCAATAAGTAAATAGAAACTACAGAGTGCGTTTTAGAAGCAGCTCAAATTTAATATTAACAAATAAGTAAATAGAAACTACAGAGTGCGTTTTAGAAGCAGCTCAAATTTAATATTAACCAATAAGTAAATAGAAACTACAGAGTGCGTTTTAGAAGCAGCTCAAATTTAATATTAACGAATAAGTGAATAGAAACTACAGAGTGCTTAAGAGAACAGCGGCTTAAAATTAATACTTAGGAATAAGTAATTAAACAGAAACGACAAAGTGCTTTTAGCAGCAACTCTAAGTAACGACCGCCTAGTGAAATAGTATTAAAGTAGACACTTACGCGCCGTCGTTCTTTCTCGTCTGAGGACTGAACTCACTTTCCCGCAGTATGGAAAGTAAGCAAACTATTTAAGCAGTATTCTCGCTAGCCACGCCTCCTAGGCTCAGTGAGCCGCGAATGTCTCGCCCGCACGCAAAATGGCTCAATCGAAACTCAAAAAGCAACAGCTTCGCACTTGTAATAGCTCCAGAAGGGAACGATATGACAAAAACAAAAGCTTCCCTTGGCCGTACGCTCAGTTATCAATTTTAATGATTGCAATAAAAACTAGAATTTAAAGCAAAAACAATCGCAGGACAAATAACAGAAGAACACTCCTTTTCTAACAGTGAATAGATGTAAATAAAACAAACGAATAATTAAATAGAACAGCAGAGTACTTTAAGAAGCAGCTCAAAATTAATATTAACGAATAAGTGAATAGAAACTACAGAGTGCGTTTTAGAAGCAGCTCAAATTTAATATTAACCAATAAGTAAATAGAAACTACAGAGTGCGTTTTAGAAGCAGCTCAAATTTAATATTAACCAATAAGTAAATAGAAACTACAGAGTGCGTTTTAGAAGCAGCTCAAATTTAATATTAACCAATAAGTAAATAGAAACTACAGAGTGCGTTTTAGAAGCAGCTCAAATTTAATATTAACCAATAAGTAAATAGAAACTACAGAGTGCGTTTTAGAAGCAGCTCAAATTTAATATTAACAAATAAGTAAATAGAAACTACAGAGTGCGTTTTAGAAGCAGCTCAAATTTAATATTAACCAATAAGTAAATAGAAACTACAGAGTGCGTTTTAGAAGCAGCTCAAATTTAATATTAACGAATAAGTGAATAGAAACTACAGAGTGCTTAAGAGAACAGCGGCTTAAAATTAATACTTAGGAATAAGTAATTAAACAGAAACGACAAAGTGCTTTTAGCAGCAACTCTAAGTAACGACCGCCTAGTGAAATAGTATTAAAGTAGACACTTACGCGCCGTCGTTCTTTCTCGTCTGAGGACTGAACTCACTTTCCCGCAGTATGGAAAGTAAGCAAACTATTTAAGCAGTATTCTCGCTAGCCACGCCTCCTAGGCTCAGTGAGCCGCGAATGTCTCGCCCGCACGCAAAATGGCTCAATCGAAACTCAAAAAGCAACAGCTTCGCACTTGTAATAGCTCCAGAAGGGAACGATATGACAAAAACAAAAGCTTCCCTTGGCCGTACGCTCAGTTATCAATTTTAATGATTGCAATAAAAACTAGAATTTAAAGCAAAAACAATCGCAGGACAAATAACAGAAGAACACTCCTTTTCTAACAGTGAATAGATGTAAATAAAACAAACGAATAATTAAATAGAACAACAGAGTACTTTAAGAAGCAGCTCAAAATTAATATTAACGAATAAGTGAATAGAAACTACAGAGTGCGTTTTAGAAGCAGCTCAAATTTAATATTAACCAATAAGTAAATAGAAACTACAGAGTGCGTTTTAGAAGCAGCTCAAATTTAATATTAACCAATAAGTAAATAGAAACTACAGAGTGCGTTTTAGAAGCAGCTCAAATTTAATATTAACCAATAAGTAAATAGAAACTACAGAGTGCGTTTTAGAAGCAGCTCAAATTTAATATTAACCAATAAGTAAATAGAAACTACAGAGTGCGTTTTAGAAGCAGCTCAAATTTAATATTAACAAATAAGTAAATAGAAACTACAGAGTGCGTTTTAGAAGCAGCTCAAATTTAATATTAACCAATAAGTAAATAGAAACTACAGAGTGCGTTTTAGAAGCAGCTCAAATTTAATATTAACGAATAAGTGAATAGAAACTACAGAGTGCTTAAGAGAACAGCGGCTTAAAATTAATACTTAGGAATAAGTAATTAAACAGAAACGACAAAGTGCTTTTAGCAGCAACTCTAAGTAACGACCGCCTAGTGAAATAGTATTAAAGTAGACACTTACGCGCCGTCGTTCTTTCTCGTCTGAGGACTGAACTCACTTTACGATATATTCGTAAATATTGTGCAAATATTAGTTTTTAAAACTGTGCAATATTGCACATGTTGTTCTAGCTACTGAAAGTTTATGTAGGTGGTTTTAGGGTGTTCAGTTCGCAAATGGCTCTGGGGTAGAAACTGTTTTTGAGTCTGTTTGTTCGTGATGTGATGGACCTGAAACGTCTGCCCGAGGGCAGTCGGTTGAACAGATGATGTCCGGGATGGGATGGGTCCTTCAGTATCCTGGTTGCTCTATTGATGCAGTGAGAGCTGGATAAGACCTCCAGAGAGGACAGGGGGCAGCCAATGATTTTCTGGGCGGTGTTGATGATTCTCTGAAGATCTCTCCTGTCTGCTGCTGAACAGCTGGCATACCACACAGAAATGCAATACGTCAGCACACTTCCAATGGAGCAACGGTAAAAAGACACCGGAAGTTTCTCCTGTAGGTGGTTTTGTTTCAGGATTCTGAGGAAATGAAGCCTCTGCTGTGCTTTCTTGACTGCCGCATTAGTGTTCGTGGTCCATGTAAGATCTGAGGAGATGTATATACCCAGAAATTTGTGATCTGAAACTCTTTCCACACAGTCCCCATTAATGTACAGTGGTGTAGGGTCTGCACTGTTTCTACGGAAGTTTATTATTAGTTCTTTTGTTTTTGAGGAGTTGAGGATGAGGCTGTTATCCGTGCACCATGTTGTTAGTCTTTGGACTTCG
Organism: Garra rufa; assembly: GCF_049309525.1. Lineage (NCBI taxonomy): Eukaryota > Metazoa > Chordata > Actinopteri > Cypriniformes > Cyprinidae > Garra > Garra rufa. Next base: position 9,911,639 of record NC_133368.1, on the reverse strand, counting down.
TCCCTGTAGGCAGACTCATCATCATCAGAGATAAGACCGACCACGGTTGTGGCATCCGCAAACTTAATGATTCTGTTGGTGTGGTGAGCAGGAGAGCAGTCGTGGGTATAGAGGGTGTAGAGTAGAGGGCTCAGCACGCATCCTTGCGGGGTTCCAGTGCTGAGTGTGATGGTGGAGGAGAGATTGGGGCCTATCTTGACTCTCTGGGGGCGGTTGCTGAGAAAGTCTTCGATCCAGAGACATGTTGTTCCAGAGAGGCCTAAGTCTGCAAGTTTTTTTATGAGTGTGTCCGGGTTTACCGTATTAAAAGCTGAGCTAAAGTCTATGAAGAGCATCCTCACATAGCTCCCTTGGTGTTCAAGGTGTGTCAGAGCAGAGTGAAGAGCCGTGGTGATAGCGTCCTCTGTGGACCGGTTCGCTCTGTACGCAAACTGGTGTGGATCGAAGGTAGGTGGAAGACTGGCTTTGATGTGCCGTAAGACCAGCCTCTCGAAGCACTTGGTGATAACTGGAGTGAGTGTGACTGGACGATAGTCATTAGGACACGTTGTAGCAGTCTTTTTCGGCAGTGGTATAATGGTGGTGGACTTCAGGCAGGATGGAACGATAGATTTAGACAGGGACAGATTAAAGAGCTTTGTAAACACAACTCGGAGAGCTGGTCGGCACAGACCTTCAGCACTTTATCACTCACGCCATCAGGTCCGGATGCTTTCCTTGGGTTAACTGTTCTGAGCATCTGTCTCACGTCATGCTCTTGTAGGGTGAGTATGTGGTTGCTGGCAGCTAATGGGGGTGTATTCACTAATGGAGGAGCATTAACTGACCTTGTCGTTTCCACCTCGAAGCGAGCAAAGAAACAGTTTAATTCTTCAGCCAAGGTAGCATCGCCATTAACAGTTGTGTGGTTGTTGGATTTGTAGTTTGTGATTTGTTGGAGACCCTGCCATGCCAGCCGTGGGTTGTTGTTGGTGAAGTGGTCCTCAATTCTCCCTTTGTAGGCTGCTTTAGCCTCTCTGATGCCTTTCTTCAGGTTAGTTCTGGAAATGCTGTACAGTGCTTTGTCACCAGACCTGAAGGCATTGTTGCGGTCTTTGAGGAGATTTTTGACCTTCTTCGTCATCCAGGGCTTTTGGTTGGGGTAGATCTTAATGTTTTTGTCTACTGTGACATTGTCAACACAGTTTTGTATGTAGCAGAGTACAGTTGATGTGTACTCTTCCAGGTCTTCTGATTCAAAAATGTCCCAGTTTGTCCTATCAAAGCAGTCCTGCAGCTGCATGGATGCTCCTTCAGGCCATGTTTTTGCAGTCTTTATGGTGGGTTGAATTTTCCTCCCTAAAGGTGTGTACGCTGGAATTAGTAGTATGGATAGGTGATCTGACTGGCCAAGATGTGGTAGAGGTATTGATTTAAGTCCGTTTTTAGTGTTTGAGTAAACCTTGTCTAATGTCCTTGCACCTCTGGTAGCACAATTAATGTGTTGGTGAAATTTTGGAAGAGCAGCCTTTAAATTTGCGTGATTAAAATCTCCCGCAATGGTATGGGATGCATCTGGGTAAGTGCTCTGATGAGCGTTTATTGTATTGTACAGGTAGCTAAGGCTGCGCTAGCATTAGTATCTGGTGGAATGTAAACAGCGGTGACTATAACAGCGGTAAATTCGCGCAGAAGATAGTTCGGTCTGCATTTAACTGTCAGATACTCCAAATCAGCAGAACAATGAGAGCCTATGAATTTTACATTTAAAAACAAACATGTAAACAAAAACACACATAACAAACACTGAAAGGGAGAGCGAGGAGCCGCTGCGTCTGTGCGCGCCGCCATCTTGTCACAACAAGACTACACTCAGTCACCACCCGATCTCGTAGCGGTGCTAGGAGGCTCGCGACCTCCTCAGAGGTCCCTTGAACAGCTTGTTGGGTTATTCAGTCCCCAGTTTCGGCACCCCCGGCTAGCCGTTCCTTTAAATCCAGTGGTCAGTCGCGAGAGGCTGATTCCCCTAGTAGACTTTCTGGCAGCGTGGAAACTTCTGCCAAATGTCTCTCAGTGGGTCCTGCGCACTGTAGAAAAAGGATACCACATTCAGTTCGGTTTACCTCCATACCACCTTTACCACCATTTACATTTACATTACATTTTACATTACATTTACATTACATCCATATTTACGTTTACATCCATATCTTTACCACCATGGTGGGTCCCGAGCAGGATGGAGGGCTGAGGCCTATTCTAGACCTACGCATTCTAAATCGCTCGGTCATGCGCCTCAAATTCAAAATGCTGACGGTGAAAGAGGTGGACTCACACATCAGGTCCGAGGACTGATTTTTGACTATAGATCTCAAAGATGCCTACTTTCACATCTCCATCCTTCCCCAACACAGGAAGTTCCTGAGGTATGCTTTCAGGGGCGAAGAATAACAATATCGGGTTTTTCCTTTCGGCCTTGCACTCTCACCCCGCACTTTTACGAAGTGTGTGGATGCAGCTCTGGCTCCTCTGCGACTCCAGGGCATCTGCATACTCAACTATATCGATGATTGGCTGATTTTGTCCCAGTCAGAATAGATGGCGGTTCAACATCGAGATGTTGTTCTGTCACATATGAAAGTGCTGGGATTAAGACTAAATGCCAAGAAAAGTGTGCTTTCTTCATTACAGAGAACCACTTATCTCGGTGTGGTGTGGGATTCAACCACGATGTGGGCACATCTGTCTCCCGCTGGTGTCAGTTCAATTCGCACCCAGGTCGCGAGAGTGAAAGAGGGCCGGTCACTCACTGTAAAGCAGTTTCAAAAACTGCTGGGTCTGATGGCAGCTGCGTCCAACGTATTTCTTTTTGGCCAGCTGTACATGGTGGCTCAAAGCCAAGGGGTTCTCCCCGAGGGGAAACCAACTTTGCATTATCAAGGTCACGCGGCGAGGCTTTCGTGCCTTAGACATGTGGAGGAAGCCTTGGTTCTTGACTCAGGGCCCAGTGCTGGGAGCTCCCTGTCGCCGCGTCATGCTTGCGACAGATGCGTCCCTCACTGGTTGGGGAGCGGTCATGAGTAGCCGCTCAGCCCACAGTCTATGGAGAGACCATCATCTCACGTGGCACAACAATTGCCTGGAGATGATGGCCATGTTTCAGGCTCTGAAACACTTTCTCCCAGACCTAAGAGGTCACCATGTGTTGGTGCGCACCGACAACACAGCGGTGGTCTCTTACATCAACCACCAAGGAGGTCTGCGCACGCGCCCCTTGTACAAGTTGGCGTAACCAGATCCTTGTGTGGGCCCAAGGGAAACTCCTCTCACTGAGAGCAGTGCACATCCCTGGGCACCTCAACTTGGGAGCAGACATCCTGTCGAGGCAGGGGCTGAGGCCCGGGGAATGGATGCTTCACCCCGAGGTGGTGAAGCAGATCTGGAGAATTTTTGGACAGGCTCAGGTGGACCTCTTCGCGATTCAGGAGAATGCGCAATGTCCCCTCTGATTCTCTCTTCATCATCCAGCTCCTCTAGGACTGGATGCTATGGTACAGACCTGGCCGAGGTTAAGTCTGTACGCATTTCCCCCGATTGCTCTGCTCCCGGGAGTTCTGGCGAGAGTGCGCCAGGAAGGGGACCGGCTTCTTCTAGTAGCATCGTGCTGGCCGGGTCGAGTCTGGTTCTCGGATCTAATATCCCTTCTAGATGGCTCTCCCTGGGAGATTCCCGTCAGGCCAGACCTACTCTCACAGGCAGGGGGAGAGATTCTCCACCCTTGCCCGGAGCGATGGAAGCTATGGGTGTGGCCCCTGAGGGGGCACGGCTAGTAGCTTCGGGTCTCTCAACTGAGGTTGTAGAGACCATCCTCCAATCCAGAGCTCCGTCTATGAGGAAACTGTATGCCTTGAAGTGGAGACTCTTCACTTCTTGGTGCAGAGACCGCCGGTTAGACCCAGTTAACTGCCCAATTGGTACAGTGCTGGAGTTTTTACAGGCCCGTCTTTCCGCCGGGTTGACCCACTCCACCCTGAAGGTGTATATGGCGGCCATAGCTGCTTACCACACCCCTCTTGGTGGCATTTTAGTGGGCAGACACCCCCTTGTTACACATTTCCTCCGCAGTGCGCTGAGATTGAGACCTCAGCACGCTCTCGCGTCCCTCCTTGAGATCTGGCTGTGGTGCTTGATTCCCTGTGTAAGCCTCCTTTCAAGCCTTTAGAAGAGGTCTCCGACCGTCTTCTTACCCTAAAGATTGCCTTTCTGCTGGCTATTACCTCCCTCAAGAGGGTTGGGGATCTTCAGGCCCTCTCAGTGGCTCCTTCCTTTTTAGACTTTGCGCCTGGTATGGCCAAATCTTTTCTGTACCCCCGGGTGGGGTACCTTCCGAAGGTCCCCACAGTAGCACCACGGCCTGTTGTGCTGCAGGCCTTTCATCCTCTTCCTTTTCAGGAGCCCAACCAGGCAAAGCTTAATTGTATGTGTCCAGTGCGAGCATACGTCCACAGAACTGCCCTGTGGAGGAAGGCTGACCAACTTCTGGTCTGTTACGGCCCTCCGAGGAGAGGCCGTCCAGCTGCTAAGCCTTCCATAAGCCCCTTTGGGAGTCAAGGCTCATTCTACCAGAAGTATCTCTTCTTCTAAAGCCCTAATTTCGGGCCTTTCGGTTGCCGACATCTGTAGTGCGGCAGGCTGGTCTACACCATTAACCTTCACCAGGTACTATGGCCTGGATCTTAGAGCCTCTCCTGGCTCCTTTGTCCTCTCGCCTTGACAGGCTCGGACAATCATCGAGATACTTCCTCTCTCTCTAGCCCTACTTTCGGGCCTTTTCCAAGCCCTACTTTCGGGCTCTCTCTCTTAGCCCTACTTTCTGGCCTCTTTTTCGAGCTTCTTATGGTTCCTTCGTCAGGTTCCTCAGGTTACGTATGTAGCCCTAGTTCTCTGAAGGGAACGAGATGCTGCGTATCTAAGCCATACTTCGGCATCCCTGCTTGCTGTCTCCAGAAGCTAGCGCCGTGTTTCACCATACATGCTCTTATGCTTCCTGGTCGGTGACGTCATGGCGCCCGTGACGTCTCACACTTCTATTGGACTAGTTGGACGCTGGAGGCGTTCCCACAGTGTTTCGACACAGCGTCTCGTTCCCTTCAGGGAACTAGGGTTACATATGTAACCTGAGACGGTACCAGGCATTTTAAAAGCCGTATAAATTTATTTACTCGACAGATATGGAAAACAATGATAATAACACCATTGAGCTACCTGTTGTTTGCAGCGTTGTGTTCTTTTCTCAGCCTCAATGATATGTAAAACTAAAAGCTGTCATAAAAGATTTAGTCAGTTTTTTGGCTCTTTTCATCGCGTATTTGCATTCCATGTCCATTATCATGAAACCCACGACACACAACAAACACATCTCCAATCACAGCGTCTTTCATTCACCGTTTGTTGACATTTGTAAATGCTGCAAATAAAGACATCGCTGTCTGCCACTTTAGAGTTCCTGCTGCTTGTGCAAATGCAACCAGGAAAACGGCCCGAGGGGAAAAGCCTCTTTACGCACATTAACAACAAAACATTTTCTGCCATTTTTCTGTTATCAGCCATGTTGGAGATAACTGCTATTGCTGCTCTGTACCTGTTGTGGAAGTCCCAAATATGCCAGAATGCCAAACACAGACGTATCAAACTGTGTTAATAAGCTCGACAAGGCCTCATGTAAATTTCCCGCTCAAGTTTAATTTGCGTGAAAGATGCGGTTGAGGCAACTAGTCAAAAGATCAGATCTGTGCCTTAAGACTTGCAGAGTAAACACAGACAAGTGTCAATATTTGTGTTGTGTGAATGTATGTTTTTATAGTCATGGTTTGTGCCCTTCCAGGTGGATGTGCTCCATGCTCTCGGTGCTGAGATAGTTCGTACCCCTTCCTCAGCCCAGTTTGATTCTGCTGAGTCTCATGTGGGTGTGGCTTGGCATTTGAAGAAGGAGATTCCTAACTCTCATATTCTGGACCAGTACCGCAATCCTAGCAACCCCCTGGCCCACTATGACACCACTGCAGAGGAGATTCTGGAGCAGTGTGACGGTAAATTGAAAACTTGTGACAAAAAACATTGTGGCTTTGTCAAAATTGAACATGAACTTTTCTCTTCAGTTACTTGGATCCTTTTTTAGAAAAAAAGCTCTTTAGATGCATCCAGGTTGTCAAGTGTTCCTCAAACAGGGGGCCTAATAGGCCCTGTTACAATTCCAGGGAGGCCTGGGTACATCTTAATTGTTTTTATTTATATATTAATAATCCTAATTAAAATGCTAAAAAACAATAAATGGAAAATGTTATGTTTTAGAGTTGAACAGGCATTTGAATATTGACAAAAAGGTTGAGAATCACTGCATATGAATAATGTTGATGCCATGTTTTTGTCCTTGTTCTCTGTAGGTAAAATAGACATGCTGGTGGCCGGAGCTGGCACTGGTGGCACTATCACTGGAATCGCTCGCAAGCTAAAGGAGAAATGCCCTAATATCAAGGTGATGTATTGATTGGTTCATGAATTCTGATACAGCAGTCAGTGAACGTGTTTTTCCTTTATAAGTATTTGTTTACTTGTTAATTACTATCTTTACTGAGAGTCACAAGACTGATTACTCTCTCTATCCAATCACACTGATGGATAAAAATAAAATTAAAACAAGCATTTAATGCTTACGTAAAATAGCTGATACATCACGTAAAATGTACTCAAGTAGAAGTGAAAATACACTTTTTTAAACTACTGAAAAGAGTACAATTTACAAGTAATGCAAGTATTTTTAATTTGTTACTTCACATCCCTATGGAAGCATATGTGTAGCGAAATTCAATTTGCAATGCAATATGCAAAATGACAATGCAATATTCAAAATGGCAATGCAATATTCAAAATTGCAATGCAATATTCAAAATGGCAATGTAATTCTGTATTTAAATTTACATTTCCCTCACCTCCACACGTGCAAAATTTGGTGCAGAATGAAATTGAAAATTATATTATTTACATTTGCCATTTCCAACAGTAGTCTTAAATTGTAAAGTGCATACTACTTTAATGCTTTAGAAGTAGCAAAATGAAAATGAAAATGTATAACGGTCCGTGTACTTTTTCGTTCATTCATTATTCAATTTCGGAATGAAAGATGAAATTTAAAAAAGGGTGCAGCTTGGTTTTTTGTTTAAAAGAAAAAAAGCAGAAATGGCTGTATTTTGTTTTCCAAATGTATTGTTGTCATCAAATAATAGTAATAGAAAATTGGACGCATTTCCGATCGTTTTTTAATTTGTAATATTTATTTGTACATTTATTGTATTTCATTTGACTGATCATATCTTTACCCGGAAGTAAATTACACCGTCGAGCGGGTATCAATTATTATTGTCTAGTATCACTAAAATGCTACTAAGATCCATATTACTATCACACGAGCCAATGGCAATTAAATGCACGGATGCATAGTCAGATAATGAATGAAATACAACTGTTCACGAACAGAAGATTGTGACTCATGCTGCATACGCAATGACAATTATGCCTACTGTAAATATAGATATACAACTACGATTAGAGTTGTTTGCATAAAATGCACCGTGAATTTCACACGTTTGCCTAGATGTGATAGGCTACAATTTATCTCCATTAATACTATTTTCTCAATTCTGCTCATATATTTTCATTTACCTTACATCAATTGCTCGATCAATATTATCATCACATATTTTACATTTGTAACTGTAGGTACCACAAACAATTTAATATAGCTAAGTTTGTGTATTTTTACAGGTAGTAAAATACTGTGTGTGCTGCTTATAAACACCAGAGAGATAATGATTCATGAAAAAGATGGTCTTTCTTTACTTATCTCACTTGCACAAAATAAATGCAGTAATAGAAAGTACAGAAACGCACAAAATACACTGAAATACACTGGGAATTATATGCATTTAAAAATTTTGTTGAAATCATCTCCCCGGATCTTCTGCATCCACTCAGCCTGTACGCATGCAGCGTCAACGGGGAATGCGAAGAAACGAAGACCTCCATGAAACTGTGTTTTATTGACAAGTGGTTAGGTTTAGGGGCAGGGGTTGGGTTACGTGCTCGTAAATGTGTCTGTTGTGACTGTTCGCATTGAAAAATCACACCCCAATACATATGCAATAATGGCAATATTATTACCCAATAGATCATTTAATCATGACGATAAAATTCACAGTGCCTTTCGCGTCAGCTTATTGACGCCAAGCGTTTCTTATTTAAAGTAGTGAGGACCCTGCACGTCCAAAAATGACGCTGAAGGGGTACCCTGTGCGTCAAAATGCGACGCCAAAGGCCAAACGTCAATATGTGACGACTTGGGAGTGAGACTGTGTTGCGCGAGCGCACATTCAGCTCTGCAGGCCTGGTGCTATGCGTATTTAAATCTCCTCTGATGCGCATTTTCCTGCATTAGCCAAAATCATGACAGTCAACCACATCCAGTCATATGTGAATTAATGTAAATATTCGCTAAAAACACACAATAAAGACAGCAATGATGCAGTCAGGACTGTGGCACCGGCTTGCTTTGAAATGTATTTGGTTATTGCACCTGATGCGTGTGCGCCCGCTGCGTCTCCCGCACCGAAGTCATTTTAAAAAGTACATAATAACGAAAACAATACCTTACAAATAAAAAGGAGCCGATTTTTATGATCAGAACTTCCTTAAACCAGGGAACCTGTAAACCTTTCAGTCCAAGTAAACGAATGCGTTCAAATAGAATTTCATAATTGCAGGACCCGCGGGTTGAAAAAAAAATCCAACCCGCGCATCAGTATGGGCCAGTACTTCAGGTGAAAACTTCCGGTGATCTGACAGCGAGAGCGAGAGACAACAGCGACCGAGTTCCATTACCACAGAGATATTTTTTCACATTGACTGTTTTTAGGATTCAAGAGAGGAGACTCAGCACTTCATCGTTGTGTGCATTTTTGTACAGTTTCGTCGCATTCCCCGTTGACGCTGCATGCGTACAGGCTGAGTGGATGCAGAAGATCCGGGGGGATAACTTCAACCCCACCAAATTTTTAAATGCATATAATTCCCAGTGTATTTCAGTGTATTTTGTGCGTTTCTGTACTTTCTATTACTGCATTTATTTTGTGCAAGTGAGATGAGTAAAGACCATCTTTTTCATGAATCATTATCTCTCTGGTGTTTATAAGCAGCACACACAGTATTTTACTACCTGTAAAAATGCACAAACTTAGCTATATTAAATTGTTTGTGGTACCTACAGTTACAAATGTAAAATATGTGATGATAATGATCGAGCAATTGATGTAAGGTAAATGAAAATATATGCGCAGAATTGAGAAAATAGTATTAATGGAGATAAATTGTAGACTATCACAGCTAGGCAAACGTGTGAATGTTCACGGTGCATTTTATGCAAACAACTCTAATCGTAGTTGTATATCTATATTTACAGTAGGCATAATTGTCATTGCGTATGCAGCATGAGTCACAATCTTCTGTTCGTGAACAGTTGTATTTCATTCATTATCTGACTATGCATCCGTGCATTTAATTGCCATTGGCTCGTGTGATAGTAATATGGATCTTAGTAGCATTTTTAGTGATACTAGACAATAATAATTGATACCCGCTCGACGGTGTAATTTACTTCCGGGTAAAGATATGATCAGTCAAATGAAATACAATAAATGTACAAATAAATATTACAAATTAAAAAACGATCGGAAATGCGTCCAATTTTCTATTATTATTATTTGATGACAACAATACATTTGGAAAACAAAATACAGCCATTTCTGCTTTTTTTCTTTTAAACAAAAAACCAAGCTGCACCCTTTTTTAAATTTCATCTTTCATTCCGAAATTGAATAATGAATGAACGAAAAAGTACACGGACCTATAACCCAAATTGATTTGATATGTGTAACATGTCCAAGAGGAAACAGTGGCAAAATGATCATTTAAATGTTATTTGTCCTAAATGCATTTAGACTAACAGTTAGGACACTTACGATTGCATTTTCATCATGACGCCGTGGGATATTTGTAGCAAAATTCAATGCGGCTTTGAAAATGCATTCCGAGCTGACCATATATATATGTATATATCAGCTAAAGTAAAAGGGAAACATTCTGACAGCGTCTTTACATCCATTTTGACCGCTCTCAGCACTCATACCGTAAGTGCTAATCTCATCGATTAGATCAGTCATTAGATCAGGCGGGGTCCACAGTGGGTCGCGGGAGATTTTGTATGGGTCACCAAGTCGAGCACTATTTTTCAGTGTGCTACTGTATATAGCCGTGGCCAAAAGTTTTGAGAATTACATAAATATTGGAAATTGGAAAAGTTGCTGCTTAAGTTTTTATAATAGCAATTTGCATATACTCCAGAATGTTATGAAGAGTGATCAGATGAATTGCATAGTCCTTCTTTGCCATGAAAATTAACTTAATCCTGAAAAAAACTTTCCACTGCATTGTTAAGAAGGCTTCAGGGCGTCCAAGAAAGTCCAGCAAGTGCCAGGATCGTCTCCTAAAGAGGATTCAGCTGCGGGATCGGAGTGCCACCAGTGCAGAGCTTGCTCAGGAATGGCAGCAGGCAGGTGTGAGCGCATCTGCACGCACAGTGAGGCCAAGACTTTTGGAAGATGGCCTGGTGTCAAGAAGGGCAGCAAAGAAGCCACTTCTCTCCAAAAAAAACATCAGGGACAGATTGATCTTCTGCAAAAAGTATGGCGAATGGACTGCTGAGGACTGGGGCAAAGTCATATTCTACGATGAAGCCTCTTTCTGATTGTTTGGGGCATCTGGAAAAAGGCTCGTCCGGAGAAGAAAAGGTGAGCGCTACCATCAGTCCTGTGTCATGCCAACAGTAAAGCATCCTGAGACCATTCATGTGTGGGGTTGCTTCTCATCCAAGGGAGTGGGCTCACTCACAATTTTGCCCAAAAACACAGCCATGAATAAAGAATGGTACCAAAACACCCTCCAACAGCAACTTCTTCCAACAATCCAACAACAGTTTGGTGAAGAACAATGCATTTTCCAGCACGATGGAGCACCGTGCCATAAGGCAAAAGTGATAATTAAGTGGCTCGGGGACCAAAACGTTGACATTTTGGGTCCATGGCCTGGAAACTCCCCAGATCTTAAAAGTTGTGGTCAATCCTCAAGAGGCGGGTGGACAAACAAAAACCCACTAATTCTGACAAACTCCAAGAAGTGATTATGAAAGAATGGGTTGCTATCAGTCAGGATTTGGCCCAGAAGTTGATTGAGAGCATGCCCAGTCGAATTGCAGAGGTCCTGAAAAAGAAGGGCCAACACTGCAAATACTGACTCTTTGCATAAATGTCATGTAATTGTCGATAAAAGCCTTTGAAACATATGAAGTGCTTGTAATTATATTTCAGTGCATCACAGAAACAACTGAAACAAAGATCTAAAAGCAGTTTAGCAGCAAACTTTGTGAAAACTAATATTTGTGTCATTCTCAAAACCTTTGGCCACGACTGTATACTCTTGATTAAAATTTATATGTGTATTAGCCGCATGAGGGAGCTCGTTGTTTTCATCTTCTGCTTTTTTTTTGCCTCAAAGTAGCTTACTTGAGTAAATGTGGTCACAGTGGGTGCATAAAAAAGTTCTCAAAAAATATTTCAGTAAGAAACTTGTTTTTGATTTAACTTAATGTTCATATTATTCTGGTAGATGTGCAAAGCATTGAATGTTATATGAAAGGCATGCATTGATTCTGTCTGGTTTTATTGATGATAGGAAGAAAAACAAATGATTAACTGCCCTATTTTGCACTTTATCTCATTAAGTATAAATTGTGTACACTGTAATGATGAGAATGTGAAAACAATGAGATGCCTTGTCAACTCTTCCTTTCTCATTTCACCTCTGCATTTTACTTATTGTCAACAACAGGTAAATAAAAAAAAATGTGCTTTGTCAAATATCTGTATCTCTTTTAAATAGTTAAGTGGAAGCTTAACTGACCTTAAAAATGGTCATACATATTTTGTTAATGCATAAATTATCTTCGTGATATATGAACTATATGGGCCTCATGTTTATTGGGTCACAAGGATTTATCGACTTTAAAATGTGGGTCCCCAGAAAAAAAGTTTAGGAAACACTGGATTAGATGCACAAACCAAAAAAAAAAAAAAAACTCGGCTGGCGTGACCGTGTATTTTCAAGACGCGGCTGGTGTGACCGCATTCCTTGACTGAGATGAAGATCTTCCACCACTCTCAAGGATTCAGCAGCCATACGAGTGTCGAGGCCTGTAAGGCCGACAATTCTGCAAGATGCCCCAACACTGATCTTGCCCTGTCACCTACATACGTGTAAAAATCTTCTGAAACATTATTTCTCTGTTCACGCTCCACTTCATCTGACAAAGAATTTAACAATCTCCAGCCACCATGTTTCAAACGATCTAAACGTAACACGCTTCCGCCAATCCCCGCCTTGACGCAATGATTGACTTAGGGTGGTCGTGGTCAGCTCGGAATGCATTTTCAAAGCCGCATTGAATTTTGCTACAAATATCCCACGGCGTCATGATGAAAATGCAATCGTAAGTGTCCTAACTGTTAGTCTAAATGCATTTAGGACAAATAACATTTAAATGATCATTTTGCCACTGTTTCTGCTTGGACATGTTACACATATCAAATCAATTTGGGTTATACATTTTCATTTTCATTTTGCTACTTATAAAGCATTAAAGTAGTATGCACTTTACAACTTAAGACTACTGTTGGAAATGGCAAATGTAAATAATATAATTTAATTTTAAATTTCATTCTGCACCAAATTTTGCACGCGTGGAGGTGATGGAAAATGTAAATTTAAATACAGAATTACATTGCCATTTTGAATATTGCATTGCAATTTTGAAAATTTCATTGCTATTTTGAAAATTGCATTGTCATTTTGCATATTGCATTGCAAATTGAATTTCGCTACACATATGCTTCCATACATCCCTGGCTGGTTAGATGTTGCCTTTTAGAAACATTTTTTACACAGCCTGTAACTAATGTGTTTATATTATTGGTCCTTAGATAGTTGGAGTAGATCCTGAGGTCTCTGTAGTTGCTGACCCAGAGGAGCTGAATAAGACTAAAAAGACACCATATGAGATGGAGGGCATCGGATTTGACTTCATCCCCACTGTTATGGACAGATCTGTAAGTGTGCATTTACACAACAGGCTTTGATGTGGCTGAAATGACCATTCAATGTTTACTAATGGTAGTTGACCCTTCGCCATGATCTTAAATTTCATGTCTTGAAATTATCATGTCATGCAATGGTTGCCGTCTGGTCTATCATCACACTATCAAAGCAGAATCCTTTAAAAATATAGACACTTGTAGTGACACAAGCTACCTAGAGAGGATATACATTTCTTTTCCTGGGCTGCGTTCTCCGATAACGTTGTCTCTTAGCGTGCTACGAAGACTCAAAAGGTACACCTTAACTACAGGTATACCTTTCCTACGTGTGTTCTCCAAACTATACCTTAGGATATTGCTTAAGGTAAACCTTCTTAAGTGTGACCTTAGCAGGTGCTGTCCATGGTGGAGGTGCTGAATAGGTTGATATCGATGCCTCGGTGATCGATTGTGCACTCTTTCCTTCACAGCGGTATAGGTAAAGTATTGAGAAAACAATGTTTTTTTTTTTTATAAAGAAGCGTTTTAGAAATAGTACAAACTGCATTTATTGGGGCTCATTGAAATATGTACATGCAGAAATACATGTGTATGTGTTTCAACTTATTCTCATCATTTTGCGTACGAATAACACGACTTTGCAATAGCGTGTAATGCATAAGCCAAAGTCCAATTTTGCGTGCATATGATACGCCAATCCTTCCAATTAACTTCAATGGAGAGAGGATGCGTATAAATACCACGCATCATCTTTTATATAGATGATATAAAAGATGATGCGTGGTATTTGTATGCATCCTCTCTCCATTGAAGTTGATTGGCGTATCATATGCACGCAAAATTGGACTTTGGCGTATGCATTACACACCATTACTCTCCGCGCACGGCGCCGTCTTTGATTTAAAACAAGTACTCACAGTCTCGCTGCCATAGCTATAAAGTTTGTGTAAACTCATCTTTCTTTATATAGACTCATAGCCTTTTCTGTCAAATGGTTCGCCCGCTGATGTGCCTCGAAATAGTAATTAAAAAAAGCTAACAACCATGGAAACTTTATTAATGAAAACACTTCCATACACTGGCCAGAGGAGAACTGGTCCCCCGACTGAGCCTGGTTTCTCCCAAGGTTTTTTCTCCATTTCTGTCACCTGTGGAGTTTTGGTTCCTTGCCGCTGTCGCCTCTGGCTTGCTTAGTTGGGGACACTTTCCAGCGATATTGTATACTATTTGAACTGAACTGGATGATATCACTGAATTCATTGATGAACTGCCTTTTACTGAAAATTGATTGTTTACAATAATGCGTTACTTACACACTATTGTTCTGTTTAAATACTGCGCAGTTGCTTTGACACAATCTGTATTGTTAAAAGCGCTATATAAATAAAGGTGACTTGACTTGACACTGGGTGTAGGCTATAACAACTTAAGTATTTTATGTGTAAAATTTTAAAGTAAAAAATGCAATTTTAATACTAAATCAGATTTTATATTAAATGTTCATATAAAATTTTCTATTTGTAATTAAACTGCGATGTAAAAAAAGCTTTTTGCGTGGTGCCCACTAGCGGTATGAACCGTCAGCAGCGGTAAGGTATAGCTAAGAGCGCTCCAGACCAACCTTACGAACGTATGACTTACAGAAGGTATACTTAACTAAGAAGGTTTCGGAAAACACATATTAACGATAAGGTACTTCTTAAGGTACAACTTAAGAACGACGTAGCGTTAAGGTGGTTTCGGAGAACCCAGCCCAGATATTTAAATATTGAAGTGCATAAATGTTTAACTCTTTTTTTATTGAAAGAAAATGGTTTAGATATTTTAGTATCATTGATATACTATTGTAGTTTCAGTTAATATTTTGAAATAGATTTTTTAATTATATATAATTTATACATTTATATTAAATATATACATGTGTGTGTAGTACTTACCACAAAATACTTTTTTTTTTTCAAATTCATTTCAATATATATATATTTTAATTAATTAATTTATTGATTTATTTAAACAGTTGTTGCAGGTGGTTTTAAATCTTTATTTAGTTTTCTGTTTATTCGCATTATTGTGTTATCAGCTGTAATTGCTAAGCTGACTTTCCTGCGTATTTGCCAGTTTTTATATGCTGATACTACTTTGTGACAAATTTCTCGTAATAAAAATGAATAATAATAGATGGTTTAAGGTGTCACACATCATTCCAGCAAATGCAACAAAATATACATTTAATTTTTACCATATTTACTGTGTCTCAGGTGGTGGATAGTTGGTACAAGTCCAATGATAAAGAGTGCTTTACCATGTCTCGTATGCTCATCAGAGAGGAGGGACTTCTGTGTGGTATGTGACTCGTAGTTCATCTGTCACATTTCATATGTGTGAAATTAAGCATGTATCTGAACTCTGTTTTCCGTCACTGTTTGTAGGTGGTAGTTCAGGTGCAGCCATGGCTGCAGCAGTGCATGTAGCCAAAGAGCTGAAGGAAGGCCAGCGATGTGTGGTGATCCTCCCCGACTCAATCCGTAACTACATGTATGATATAAAAAACATTTTAGGCATAACATTAAGGAATGTGCATTGTGTAATAAAGAATTGGTCCAAATAAAGTTTAATTATAATGGGGCAGTCATGCCCTAACAGTAGAGAGTCGGACTTGTAACCCAAAGGTTCGAGTCTCAGGTCTCAGGATTGTAGGTTGGGGGAGTGAATGTCCAGCGCTCTCTTCCACCCTCAAGAGACCCACCGAACCCCCAACTGCTCCCCGGGCCCTGCAGCATTGGCTCAGGTATTTACCCCACTGCTCAGGGTGTGTGTTCACAGTGTGTGTGTTTGTTCACTTCTCACTGCTGTGTGTGCACTTGGATGGGTGAAATGCAGAGCTCAAATTCTAAATATGGGTCACCATACTTGGCCACACATCACATCCTTTCCTTTCCCTATATCAGTAAGTCTTAAGTGATATGTCAATAAATATGTTAATGGATTTGAAGTATACTTAGCATGAAATAAATTTATATTTAAATCAATTACGGCATAGCTCTACAAATGTCCGTTACCGATGTGCCAGCAGCCAGGAGGATGCAATACTCTGGGTAGAATGAGCTCACAAGCTGAGCGGGCAAAGGCACGCCTTGTGCTTGATAAGCCAAGCTGTCATCTATGACAGACTAAGAGCTACTGTTAGATCCTGAAGCTTTGCGTCCAGTCCACATACAAACTTAAAGCGCAGATGGGACAGAGGAAAGCTAGGGCTGGGTCTGCCTCCTCCGGGGGCAGCACTTGCAGGTAGTGAACACCATTACTTTGGTGTGAACACCGTCTATAAGACATGCTTCTGACTTGCAGTGGAACCTGTTAGTTAAATGGTGTTCCTCTCACCAAGGGCACCCTCAAAGATGCCTGATCACAACCCTGTGGAGGGCAAGACATAGGGAAGCACGACCTGGTCATCAGATTCCTTGGGGAGGGGTGAGAAGGCTGAATCCTCCTCGCCCTCTCTCTATACCCTCTTGGGACCTCAGTTTGGTGGGAACCAGTGGGAAACATTTGAGATTTTCTATTTAGTCAAGCTGAAGTTTCTATCAATGAAGACTTTGCTCCTGGTTGTATTGGCCTCCATGCTGGGTTTACTACGTGATCCCTGAAGGAAGTAGTAGAAACCTTGGGCACATAGCTGGGCCAAGGTTTCAGCGTTACACTGGAGTCAGCTGGTCCAAACTCTAGGGACGATTCATCAACCATAAATGCCTGCAGGTCCTCTACCCTCTTGGTGGAGACCAATGCAACCAGGAGCGAAGTCTTCATTGATAGAAACTTTAGCTAGACTGACTGCAAAGTCTCAAATGGGTCCCACTGGAGTGCTCTGAGCACCAGACTCAGGTCCCAAGAGGGTATAAAGGGTGGGCGAGGAGGATTCACCCTTCTTGCCTCCCTAAGGAATATCATGATGAGGTGTGAGGAATATGATGACCAGGTTGTGCTTCTAGAATCTCCATGTCCCATCCAGGGACCAGACATGGAGTCTCCAGAGATCCGGACATGGGTGCCACGTCTAGTAGATCCTTTCTCTGAGAAATCTGCCAGACAGGGGCTGTCATGAGGAGCATTAGTTTCAGTGTTGAAGTGCACAGTAGATATGCGCATCTACAACAAATCAAAGTATCAAAAATTCTTTGTTCTCCTGACCCCCAGGTCTAAATTTCTTAGCGACAAGTGGATGCGTGAAAAAGGCTTCTTGAGTGAGGAGGATCAACAAGCCAACAAGCCATGGTGAGCTTAAACACATACCCACATAAATGTGGAGACATGTTCACTCACCCAAATGACTCTGTCTGTGAGGTGTCTTACATTGAGTTTTTTACTCTCTTCTTTTTTCACCCGTCTCTCTGTAGGTGGTGGAATCTGACTATACAGGAGCTCCGGCTTTCCACCCCACTGACTGTGCTGCCTTTAGTGTCCATCAAGCAGACCATTCAGATCCTGAAAGAGAGGGGTTTTGACCAAGCCCCTGTGGTAGACGAGGCTGGGTAGGTCATTCATCCAGAAACCGGATCATCTTAAGATTTTAGTTCCATGGCCTCAAGGAGATCAGTATACGTGTTAATCACTTAAATTAATGCAGTGTCACAATTACTGTGTATTTAGTACTATGTATGAATAGGTTTAATTGAAACATTATGGACTATGCTAATAAGGATGCAAATAAGGATGTCAGACAATGAGAAGAAGAAATCCTTTAAAAAACGTTTGTCTTTAAAATGTGTGTGCACTCAGTGTTCTTAATTTATACCATTTATTTAATGAGATTCCAACTATTTTTTCCCTTACACTTTGAAAACATGTGAAATGAATACACTTTTTATAAATGTTTTTAGAAAAGGTTTCAATTATATTTAAAGTATAAATATTATACAAATACCTTGAAGTTTTCTTGGGTTATTCCATTTGTCTTGAACTTGTTTTTAATCATGCTTTCCGACTTTTATTAAAAAAAATTTTTTTCTGTATCATCTTTTTCAGGTTAAATTATATATTTTTTTCACCCAAGATATCTCAGGTTCTGCATGCAACCATGGTTTCCCGAGAGGGAATGAGATGCTGCATCCTCTAGCAGACACTATGGGGCCCATGTAGCCTGTGATGTCACAGAGAGGAAGTGGCCGGAAGTATAAGAGGATGCCTGCTGAACACATCACTAACTTGGATGTCTAAAGGAGTGTGAAAACAGGCAAGCCCTAGGCATGGTGAGGGGTCTCATTCCCTTTCAGGGAGCCGTGGTTGCATGCGGAACCCAAGACGTTCCCCATCTTGGAAACTTGCTCTGCTTCTTCTAGTGGACACTATGGGGAACAGAATGCCCACTCAGCCATGCCAAGGTGCATGCCTGTTCACCTGGTGAGAGAGCACCAAGGGAGCTACAGAACACCAAACCTTCCCTCATAAAGGGGGCAAGCCACTGATGCCTGGAAAGCATCAATAAGTGTTAGAATCAGAGCACAGTTTAGAACTGGAACGCTTCTTATTCAACACCTTCCTAAGATCCGTTATCTTCCTCTTAGTGCTTACCTGCCTCTGACCCAAACTCCTAGAGGGAGAAGGGGCCCTAGTGGCCACTCTACTCTTTTAATCCTGCCTTTGATACTCATATGGAGACAGACCAGCTCCCTCAGAGGTTTTGGAAGAAAACTTGGGATGGGGGGATGAGCTTCCTCAAGGTAGCGGACTGTGACTTCGCCTCCAAGGACATCTTGACCAGTGCTACAGCGAAGTTGGAAGGCTACAATGGAGCATCAAGAAGAAAGGCTTTCTCCTTTCTCCTGAAATCCACAAGATTTAATAACAAATGCCTCTCCGTAGCCACCATTGCTTAGTGGCACAAAGAGCCAAGTCTGTAGTGTGATGCACTTCCTTAATTGCCTCAGGGGACAAACCCTTGCCCTCATCTGGTCTTTAAGCAAGTCAGCTTGGTAAGCTTGTAACACAGCCATTGAGTGCAAGTCTCCACCAGTTTGACCTGTTGCCACATATGCACTACCATTTAGACACAAGATGATCTGAAGTGGTCTGGATGGCAGAGCAGGAGTCTTTAAAGAAGATGACTCACCCTGGGAGAGAAAGCTTGGAAGCACCCTTGCACCCTCAACATTAGCATAATCCACATGCTGAAAGATGCAGCTGAGCCAAATAAGGTCTGATTTCACAACTCAGTGTGGAGGTCGGAAAGAAAGGGAAAAGTCAAGGGGAAGGGCCAGAAAGTGCTCGCATTTCACATGATTAAATCAAGCCTCTTAGTGGCGCTCACCATTACTCCTAATGTTTCCTTGTTTGTGGGGCTGGAGTTAGGTTGGGGTGATTCAGTACTTACACTATCATTGTCATCGCCAACCACATCCATGTCCTTACTTTCATTAGATGAGGCTGATATCCACAGGATACAATAACCCAGATTCTCTCTCTCTTGGGTTTTGAAAGTCCATATCCATGCCTCAGCAGCAGCGGAACCAAACTGCGAGACGCAGACACTTGTCCCTCATCTCTAGAGAAGAGGGACAAATGTGAATTTCCCACTGGAAATTCTCACAATTGGAGCCTTTAGAGCCCTCCAGTCCCATTTGGCTACATGGCCAAATGGGACTGGAGTTGTTTCACACATGCTTCAGACACCAGTCCTGTTGGTGGCAGTCCCCATAATGTTCACTAGAGGACACAGCTGGAGTTCCCCTAGAACTTGCCCATCAGCTCATTAGTAGAGGCTCCAAGACCGCCTGACAAAAGAGGCGTCCAAAATGCACAGTGCTGGGGTCAAAAAGGACAGAGATTGAGACTTAATAGATATTTAAAAATATTATCATTAACCTAAAAATGATCAAATAGATGGTAAGGAAAGTGTAGCTCAGTCTGATGTCTGGTTTTCTCCCTGTAGGCAGATTCTGGGCATGGTCACGTTGGGGAACATGCTCTCGTCCCTTATGGCTGGAAAGGTCAGGCCATCTGATCCCATCAGTAAAGTTCTCTACAAACAGTTTAAAAAGGTCAGCATACAAACACACACACACCTTTCTGTCATACTGTACACGCAAATAAAAAACAAATAAACCTTGAGACATTGTAAATCCTTAAGTACATTGTTGTGGTCTATAAAAAAGACTTTTGATTTCTGAGGCTTGGATGGAGAAGCACATAACTGAATATTAAAATGAAAAGAAAAATTAAGTTCACACTGTGCTACTTAATGAGCTGTACTGACAGGTAATGTGATCGCTCAGTAGTGAACTTGTTTCTCTGCTTGTAGGTGCACCTAACTGATAACCTGGGCAAACTATCACATATCCTTGAGACGGACCATTTCGCCCTTGTTGTGCAAAAACATATTCAGAGTAAGTTAAGTAAGATTCAGACAATTTCTTTCTTTCCATGTTAATTTTAAGTCTTATACACTATTATTCAAAAGAATAGTGTTTTGTTTTATTTATTTATTTACATGAATACTTTTTATTTAGCAAGGATGCATTGAGATTACTTACAGTAAATGCAAGCCATACTGTCATTGCAGTGGATGGTGTCCACAGTCTGAATTCTAGTTCCTGTCATACAGACATGAACAATGGATCCCTCAAGATGAGGCAGATGGTGTTTGGGGTGGTGACCACCATTGACCTGCTGAACTACGTAGCCACATGTGAGAAGAGGGAACACTCCCTGTCTAAGTGCTCACTCTGAGAAGAGCAGTGAACAACCAAGAGTGTGAAAACTCAATGCTGGAGTGTCGTTTTCTTCTGTCAAACAGTTTTTTAGTTTATTTCTCTGCAATTGGTATGCTCCATTTTAAAGAAAAATATGCTGTTATAAGTTAAGTCAGTATAGTTTTACATGTTATCTGGAAGATTTGTTTTGGGTTTGTTTGGTTTGGTTTAATTTAATTTAAGAGCTGGATTCAGGTGCTCAGGTGTTTTATCTACAGCTACATCGCCACCTAGTGACTGCAATAGTTTACAACAGTCATGGAGACTTGAAACTTCAATCGTGCTCTGTATTTTAGCACAATGATCTCTGGATTGTTTGGGAAATTTTGCAGGCATGATTGATAGTAATTGACAAAGCAAATAATAAGTGAGTTTGGTCAAACAAACTGTACCCAGAAGAGGTGACTTGGTATTTTTGTTGTATTGAAACAAGACCTGATATGAATGTAAGTAAATAATGGTGCTCTGTTAAGCAAATTTGATTTTTTTTCTATGTTCTTTTCATCTGACCTCTTGTAAATCAAAAATATGTGCATATGCATGTGTGATCTTATTGCTGTAATAATTACTAATTACAAATACAAATTACAAAGAACAAAATATTTAATATTAGGCTTTATTAACAACAGTTAATACAGCCTCTGTTAACTACTAAACTGATCAACAGTGCCACCTGTTGAGGTAATAAAGATTAAAATGTATTTTCGTGATGTAATAATAATGTGGTCTAAGGATGTTACGGGTGCGTGCTGGACGGACAAGACGAGAGACGATATCTTTTAATATATATTCGGAGAAACAGGCAGGAACAAGCAGGAACAGTCAGGAACATCCACACACGTACATCAAACGTTTAACGACCGACAGGGAACTGAAAACAGAGACTGACTTATAAAGCAAACTAATGATTACACACAGGTGAAACAGATGACGGTGATGAGGGTGAAACCATACACACAGATCGACAGGGGAAGACAATAGGGATAAACCAAAGACAAAAACTGACAGAACTGTGACATTACACCCCCCTCCACATAGGCGCGTCCTCGCGCCGTAGACGGGAAAAACGAAACAGACGAGAGGGGAGACAAAAACGGAACAGAGTCAATAATGGAGGCGGCTTGGGTTGAGGACGCAACCCCGGGAGGGGGGCCAAAACAAAAGTCCAGGTGGTAAACAAGACAGTCCAAGGGGGCGACGATGGTGGGAGGAGCCAGGGAGGACACAGGAGGGATCCGGAGCAGGAGAGGTTGAGCCAGACCCAGAGAGCAGCCGTGATGTCGACCCATGGTGGAGCCGACGGAGGGAGGAGCCATGGTGGAGAATGGGCCGGCGACTCCATGGGGCCGACCGACAGAGGCGGAGCTGGTGGCGGAGGAGCCCGAGGCGGAGACGGAGAGCCGATGGTCCGGGGTGACGCCGAGGATCCGGAGGGCCAAGGTGGAACAAAAGGCCCTGGCGCCCGAGGCGGAGGCAGAGTTCCGGAGATCCGCGGCGGAGCCGGAGCGACAGAGGATGGAGGCTGTGCCCGCAGGAAGGAGGAGTCCCAAGGAGCCGGTGGGACGGCGCGACGAGGCACAGCCGGAGGAGCAGAGTCCTGAGGTGACAAAGGGGTAACGACTGACCAGGGCAGAGCCGAAAAGACGATGGAGCCCGGTGGAGCTGGTGGATCAACGGGCGACGGTGGAGAGGAGGGCGTCGAGGGCTGTGGTGGAACCGCGGGGTCGAAGGGCCGAGGCGGAGTCCTGGACTCTGAGGCTGGAGGCGGAGCTGAGGGATCCTCCAGCCGTGACGCCGTTGGAGACTGGCAGCCCCGCGGCGAGTCCACTGCACCGGTGTTGGGCTGAGGGTGAGCTGAGGGGCTGTCAGGGGACAGCGGCGATTCTGGAAGACTGGGCGAAACCTGCGATGACTCTGGACGACTGGACGGAAACAGCGAAGATTCAGGACGGCTGGGCGGAACCAGCAGGGATTCAGGACGGCTGGGCGGAACCAGCGGGGATTCTGGATGGCTGGGCGGAACCAGCGGGGATTCAGGACGGCTGGACGGGACCAGCGGAGACCAGACAGATCCAGAGACACACAGAAGAGGTCGGGTGGGTGGGAATTCCAGGCAGACCAATGGTTCTGAAAAAAAGTCTATTAAGTCCCCAGAATTATCGTCTATAGTTTCAGAAAAGTCAATTAATTTCCCAGAGTTAGTGTCCATCTCACCCTCAGCGGTGGTGCAGTGGGTAGGGCTGTCTGTTGCCCTCACTTGCTCCACGTCACAATCCACCGTCGCGGTAGTAGAGGTCGGCTCACGCACCTGATCATCCGTGGAGGACTCTGGCTCTGTCGTTCGCGGCTCTAGTTCCTCCTCCGTGGTGCGCTCGGGCTCCAACTCCGCGTGTCGGGGTGATGGTGGGCTGGGCTCTGGGTCTTGAGTGGGGCTGGTGTCATCCTCCGCGGTCAACGAAGCTCTACTGGACACCAGCACCCACTCGATGAAATCGGCGATGCTCTCTCGCGGACCCTCCCCGGACAGCTGCGCCTTGATGGTATCATTGAGTCCCTTACGATAGAACGTGCATAAGCAGCTGTCCGGGTAGTGCGTGAATGGTACCAGTTGCACAAAATCCCTGGTGTGGTCCACGAGAGAGCGATTCCCCTGCTCCAGAAGAATGATTCTGACGGCGGGTTCCATAGGGAAAAAACAAAACAAACACTGATACAAAACGGAAACAAAACGCAGGGGTTAAACGCCGTGAACTGTTGCGGTCGGTCGTTCTGTTACGGGTGCGTGCTGGACGGACAAGACGAGAAACGATATCACAATAAACACTATCTTTTAATATATATTCGGAGAAACAGGCAGGAACAGTCAGGAACATCCACACACGTACATCAAACGTTTAACGACCGACAGGGAACTGAAAACAGAGACTGACTTATAAAGCAAACTAATGATTACACACAGGTGAAACAGATGACGGTGACGAGGGTGAAACCATACACACAGATCGACAGGGGAAGACAATAGGGATAAACCAAAGACAAAAACTGACAGAACTGTGACAAAGGACTGTATAAGAACTCAATATTTGTCTTGTCTGTTCATTGCCAGTGATTAGAATTTTTAGTGCCCAAATTTTTTTTAAATATGCTGTAATGCAGTCTCAATCAGCTTGTATGTGCATAGTTTATAGAAAAGTGAGGTTTATTAACAGCAGTTTTAGCCGTTAATGACACTTTTCTACCCATATTTAGCTCATAGTCCATAAATAAAAGTTTATTCCTGATTTCTCTTTTTGGAAATCAACAGAGCTGACTACGTTCAACAGGCTGTTATCAAATGTACAATTTGGTTCCTGAGGCCACCAATTTTGCAATTATCGAAAAAAACTGATGATGAGACTTACGGAAGAATTTAAAAACTCTCTACCTGAATATGTAGGCCTATTGCAACTTATCTTAATGAGCAAAAAGTTTCTAAATGTTCCACTACTGCTGCTTTAGCTGATAAATATGTTCTTAACATAAGAATGTTTAAGTTGCACAAAAATTTCTATGTGGTAGCAGTAGCCACCAGTCTTCAAAATGTAACTTTAAGCATATTTTTTCTCTGGACAAAGTGGTGGACAATTCTAAACCCGTGTCCTTACACGTTTGTTACTATTTCAAGAATCATGGACACATTATTGCAGAGTGCAATGTACTTAAAAATAAAAAGAGTGTCCCTAAACCAGTAGGTTTAGTGAAGATGTCCTCACCGCAGTTGGAAGGACTGGAGTCGTTGGCTTCTCAAGCAGATATGTGTGAAGAACAGGTATGTGCGATTCATGGATGGATTTGTTTCTTTGGTAGGTAATGTGACCTCTTGAAAACCAATTAATATTCTCTGTGATATGGGTGGTTCTCAAGAGTTTTATTTTGGAGTCTTACCGTTGTCTCAAAAGAGCTGGTTTGAGTGTTTTGGTACAACACATGAGTGATCATGTCTTCCCGTTCTAGATGTCACGTTTATTTTAGGGAATGACTTAGCACAAAGAAGAGTTTTTGCCAGCCCTGATGAGTTGGTTTGGAAAAAGTGTTGACAAGAGTACTGATACCAGTCAGTATTAAATTAAAATTTATTTTATTATTATTATTTATTGTTATTGAAACATCAATTTCCCACTAACATTTGAGCGCTGTTGAGCGGATTCTTAAACACTGCTGATTGGCCATTGTGTTTATGGGTGATTCTTAGACTATGGGCACTTTTATGTACCTTGGTCATATTTTTTAAAATACATACAATTTTGGACAAATTCCTCTTTCTTTGTCAAGCTAACAATAAAACCAATCTAAAAAATTTTTACTACCTTTCTATTATGATTTTTTCATACTTTTCAACCGTCTTATAGGTGTCAAAATCACTGTTTTCTCCTTGTCGCACACCCAGACTTTTAAACTTCAACAATGAAAATACAGTTTAAAAATATGACTTATCTGGTAACTATTAATGTACTTGAACTAAGCACTAGTAAAATAATTAAAATACATTATAGTATTTAATGTGAGACCTCTATCAATATTACTTTTTATACAAAATATAGCTGTCGCACAGTATTGGTGTCATTTCCACCACAACACTGTAATGTATCTTTAAAAAGTTTGTGTGAAAGATTTTTTAGGTGGTTTCAATGGAAATGTTCAGGGACATCAGAGCACATGTTGGACATGGAGAGAATTTAAATTTTCATCAACAACAAATGAAGAAAAATCAAAGTAAATATTGGTTGATCAGTGAATATATTTATTCTACGTCATTTCCACCACATACTGTACCATCAAGGGTGTTATTAAAAAGCTAAAAATTTTAAGTTAAATAAGAATATTTTACATACACGAAATGCTAAGTACTAATTCAAAGCCAGTCAGTGAAGCTGTCTTCCATTTTTTCACAAAAAACTACAGAAATGTCATTTCCACCACAGTCATTTCCACCACACTGCCCTATGTGGTGGAAATGACATTTATGGTTACAAAGTACAATTTATATGGGTTGTGAGAATAGATTTGCATGACTGCAAATGTTTCAATCCAGAAAGAGTCATGTTCCAGCATTGGGACGAAGCTTCCCTAAATTTACCTTAATTTCTTGTCATTTCCACAATACGCTGTCATTTCCACCACCACCATGTCATTTCCACCACACACACATCTTTAAAAAAATATTTAAAAGGTTCTCATCACACATAAAAAAAAATTATCCACAATTTATGAACCATGCTCTACTTAATATAAAAACCAAAGTTATTCTATTTCTATTCTATTCTATTTTTTAAATAACAGCTGTACATTGAGATGCACATTTGTTTATTGCAGGTCAAAAATAAAAAGAAAATATTAACTATTTCTCTTGTAATATAAGTTTGTCCTCTTACAGACCTTAAAACTAGACAAATTATTTAAACTTATGAGACTGTGTTATGTGACTTTTGAACATTTTTTTTTCTCTTCAAATTCTCAAGGCTAAAAGTGCACCTAGTTGAAGAAACGCCCTTATACGGTCAACAGATATAACTCTGATTAGCTACAATGATCAGCTCTTCACCAAGCACTCACATACAGTAGAAGCACACGGGAGCCACGTCTATCAGCGAATGCCTAATATATCTGCACATAGATAGATCCACTGACAGATGCCAGCTTTTTTAAACGCTCCTGTGTGCTTCTATGTGGGCACTCGGTGAAGAGCATGAAGTGACGATCGAAAACTAATTACAGTCATATCCAATGAGCAAAATATAAATGAACTTGACTATGTGATCATTACATCTGACAGCAGGAAAAAAACTCTCCACATTAACATGCTTAGGCTGTACTTCAAGGGAAACAGACAGAAGCATTATTATTTTTAATTTGTGGCACCCACAGATTCTCTGCTGAGGAGGTGCTGTCCATGCTGATTTACCAGAGGATGGGGCACTGTCCAGTCCTGAAATTTTGACCCACACAATGTGTTCACCTGTACATGATAGTGCTGTTGCTGCATCCCCTTTGGGGGGGGAGGGGGGGGATGTTTTGCAGAACAAGTGGGGGGAAGATTAAACATTTTTGAAATCTCTTAAAACCTTGACTCGTTCCTTTCCCCATTCACACCTTCCCGCCAACCTGTTTTCAGATGTTCCTATTTATACTTCATTGATAGAGCATGCTATTGATGTAGGTGATTGCCAATAAAACAACATGATATAGGGTAAATCCAGAGAAGCGAACTCATTGCGTCAGTAACGCTGCTTTTGTGACTAAGATTGATCTGATCAAAGGTTACTGGCAGGTGCTTTTGACGGAACATACAAAAGAGATCTCCGCATTCATTACACCTGATCACTTCTTGAATTATACGGTGATGGCTTTCGGTCTACAAAATTTAGAGATTGGTGTGGGCATGCAGAATATTAAAACATAATTCTTTTCACAAACGGATTGGTCATCTGTGTAACTGGACTTCACCAGCTCGCAAGTTCCTCATGCGTGATAGTCAGGTAAGTAAAAATTGGCCATTTGTATTTTAATCGCGAAACCCTCAAGAAAACCATTTTATTAAGTCACGGTATAGGGGCATCGGTCTGTAACGCTAAAACATGTTTGTAGATGAGGAACATTTTAACCCCATCACATCCTATTTATACTTCATTGATAGAGCATGCTATTGATGTAGGTGATTCTTTGCCAATAAAACAACATGATATAGGGTAAATCCAGAGAAGCGAACTCATTGCGTCGGTAACGCTGCTTTTGTGACTAAGATTGATCTGATCAAAGGTTACTGGCAGGTGCCAATCATGCATCTGTAGCGCTTCTGTGAAGGGAAAAAACAGAATAAAATGACATAAAATAAATACAATAATTAGGCCTCCACGATTCAATATTTTGCTTAAATATCATTAACAAAAAACAAACACACACACACACAAAAAAAACACTGCTGATTAAGTTTCACACACCTCTGTGTCTAGTCAATTTTGTGTTTTAACTCAAGCAAAGTTATTCTTGCTAACACACATTATTCCTGAAAAATTAGAGCTAATGGTTAATCAAGTTTGTACTTTGAATTAAAAAAAAATGTTTGACCGCATCTTAAACCTTAATTTGTAACCATTGATGGTCGGTGAGGTGAGGATCTCTTCTGCATCTACCTGTCACGTCAATAACTGCCACAAGCGTTTCAGGGGTATCTTCCATTCAAAGCTGTAAAAGTGCAAATAAAGACATTTGTAATTCAAAACAATGTTAGCTAGAAAGACAAGAAAAATCGATGGCACTTTAGAATATAGTTTCTTACTGCAGAACTAATAAGGAATTATTGAAAAACTAACAGGTTCATTAACACTTAACTCACTACTGTTAACTACTAAGTGTGTTTTAATAATAATATTCATTTTCAAAATTACCTTGAGTAAAAGGACAAGGAAAAAGTACTAGTAACTTTGTTACTGTCCACTACTACTGTTATTAGCCTTTAATGAAAACGGATGTGTTTTGTTTGCTGCACACCCAAAATGACTAATATATGATTACTATAATTGTACATAAGTTTTTGCCTGTATGGTAAATAGTTGCTTTGTGCGCATGTTCTGCAGAAAATTTGCTTCAGACTCCAACTCTGCTGTCTTGCTATAACTATCCAATTTACTACAGATACACTCTGTAAAATAGTGGTTTGTTTATTTATTTATTTACCAAAACACTGGGACTGGGATGAAGCTGTTGGGTATAGATTGGTAAGTAGTCAACAGTCGTAGACAATAAGAGTGTGGCAGCAGAAAAACACAAAAACAAGTAGACGGCCTGCCACAAAAAACAGCACCATCTTGCATTTGCATTCCCAAAGTTTCAGAGGAGCATATACAAATATATACAAGAATAACAGAAATAAACACATTACAACAACATCGCAACACTTCCTAATTCCCCTTGAGGAAAAAAACAAAACAAACTATGGACGAGTCGGCTTCTGGTTGCTTCGCACAACTTTGGTACTATATCATCACAACAAAAGGACCCAGAAGCAAAGGCAAGTCGAAAACGAACTCAGGCAGACTTATGCGTACTAAATGGTATGCATTGCGAAGGTCTAATTTGTGAAAATCTTTGCTCTATCCAAGACCTTGAAGGGTGATAACATTAGTGTCAAAGGATAATGGTTATTAACAGTTATGTCGTTCAACCCATGCTAATCTATGCAGAGATGCAAAGATCCATCTTTTTCATGAAAAAATATCATGCACCAGTGGGAGAGGAGGAGGGAACTACTGTACCAGAGGCAAGCGAGTCGGCAAGGTACTTCTTAAGCGTGTCGCGTTTAGTTGCAGACAGAGCTGCCTGGGATAAGGTTGATGCTACAGTCATAAGGTCGATGGGGAGGAAGGGAATCAGCCCGTGAATGACTGAACACTGCTCGCAGATCATGGTACTCCTCGGGAACATCAGATAAATCGCTTGGCTCCTCCTGAAACACAGAGACAGAGAAAACAGGAGGCACAGCTGAGACAAGACATTATTGTCCCCTCTGCCCAGTAAATTTGGGGATTATGCTGAGTTGGGAAGGTGTTGGGAAACAAAAAAAGAAATTGTCTTATCCTGGAAAGGGCATAAAAAATGGGTGTGTCATCCAAGTCACTAAAGGGAATGCCGTGGTCAAGAGCCCACATCTCATCAATGAAGTTTCCCTCAGTCCCTATAATAAATAAGGATAAAAGTGGAAGCACCACAGCACAGAAGGGTGGCGAGAGAGGTGCGAATTGCCTGTACTTCTCAGTCTACTGAGGAGCCCTTTCTTTTACTGAACACCTCGCAGCGAAAAATGGCAGCCCCTATGCACCACAATGCATGCACAGTCCCTCCTGAACGCAGCGCTGTTGCTCTGCAGCTGAGATGTGAATATCGTCCAGTTGCATGGTCTCGGATTCAATAAGAGGTCACGGACGAAAGGGTGATGGCAGATGGAACAGCCCATTGCGCAGGAACGGGGCCACGAGCACTGTGGTGCAACTCAA
This sequence comes from Garra rufa, assembly GCF_049309525.1. Taxonomy (NCBI): domain Eukaryota; kingdom Metazoa; phylum Chordata; class Actinopteri; order Cypriniformes; family Cyprinidae; genus Garra; species Garra rufa. The sequence continues at coordinate 9,881,630 of NC_133368.1, read as the reverse complement.
AGCGCTCGTCGAGGCAGGTGGCCAGTTCAACCAGCTGGGATGGTTGCGTTGCTCCCCATTCAGTCCATCCAAGAACTGTGTAGTGAGGACTGGTTCATTCCACTCATAGGTGGTTGCTAAAGTGCAAAACTCAATTGCAGAATCTGTCTGCCTACCCTGGTGAAGTGTAACAAGTTGTCTAGATGCCCCGTGTCCAGAGTGGGCAAATACCTCAATCATCTCGTCCTTAAAGAAAGCAAACTGTGCGCAGCACTCAGATTCTGACTCCCAAACAGCCGCTCCCCAGTCACGAGCGGTCCTCAGAATAGGTTGATGGTTGGAGGGAAAAAACTACTTCACAGTGTGTCAAAAAGGCATGGCATTCTGTAAACTGTTGAGAATAATAAGTTGTTAATTCTTGGCTCTGAAAAGTTATGAGAAAGGTATTGTGTCAGGCTTTCCACGGCGTACTTAGTCTTCATATCGGCCCGGCATCGCACCCTGTAGCTTGACTTCTAAACCAATGGGGGTCTCCTTTGCTGGGTTCATCCTCAGATTATTCTGTCACAACAAAAGGACCCAGAAGCATAGGCAAGTCAAACAAAAGTTTATTGTCCATATCTGAATGCCATTCACTGGCCGTATCAGATCTGGAGATAAACTCAGAGAGAACGGGAACTTAAGAGACAACTTGAATAGTAGATAACGGTGTTCATTCCTGGGCAGCAGGGCGAGGAGCAACTACCCAGCAGACAGTACAACAGAATTCTTGTACTCATACTCCTCTCTTGTTTTTTGTTTATCTGAGAAACTACTTGTCCTCAAGTTCATAACTATGAACAGTGGATTCACTTTGTAAGAAACTCACGTTGCATTAAGAGGAATCCCTGTCACTCTGTGTCTTGCATCATATTATCTTATAATGCATCTGTTTTACCTATTTTTGCATCTAGTGGATTGTTTTTTTTCTTTCTGAGGAGTCTTAAAAAGAAGCTGCTCTTGCTCCAGTAACTACCTCCTCACAAGTTTTGTCAACATATTGTATCTTGATTCTGTTCATTGGTTTCACTTTCTTTGTCTATGCTATCCAGTATATAGCACCGACACATCCGTGGCCACGCCAGTGGTCTCAACTATCACTGGAGTAGAATGTGTCAGCGTACACACTGGGTATATATACTCCAAGTCATAGTTTTAGATCAGTTTTAGATCAACCCTAATTAAACACACCTGATCCAACTAATCAGGTCCTTCAAGTTTATTTGAAAACTACATTATTTTGGGGTTGGAACTAAACTCTGGGAACAGAGTTTGACACCCGTTTTAGATGGTGTAAATATTTATCACAAGGTAAAAAGTTGCGGCATAGGGCTTACACTCAACTGTTTTAAATCCAGCTGGTGCAATTGACTTTTGGTCACAGTTGGATTCAGCTCCCTCCAAATGCCTCGTAATTGGGTCCCAGCCCACTCCACATTTCTGTGCAGGAACACACAATATTTGTTTTCCAATTCTGAATGGAGCCATTTTTTTGACATCTGTACATGATAGTTGGGTTTGGGGACTGAGCTACAGCAGTTAATTCAGGAAATCAGCAGCCTAATATAGGGGTTGACTGGCATTATGAAAATACTAAAACAATAAACTTAAACGTATTTAAATACAAATTACTTTTGTTTTTGTTTTGTTTTTTCGAAGTCTATAAAATACAAAATAGTATTAGTTATTTCAAAAAATACATAATACTATGTATATACTTCTATACTTGTATCTGAAATACTGTCCATCCCTGCAAAGACCATGAATGTAGAGCACATTTAGAACGGATCAGAAGACACCATGGAGAGGAAATGGATTCGACCAGATTTGCCCAGCAGATGCACATGGAAACTTGGGGACTCAAATACAGAGTAACCCCACAAGCACTTCCAATGGTAAGATATCAGCACAATATTTTTACTACACACTTTCCTCAGAATTCATATTTGTCAGTGAAGAGGGTGTTTCCAGAAAGGTGTCATTCACGTTTGTTGATGGTTAATATTGCTTAAAGGTCCCATATTGTACACATTTCTGGAGGTTTATTTTAGTTGATGATGTCCTTGAGAATATATATCTGCGGTATAAGTGCCAAAATCCATCTCAATATCTTTTTTACAGCAATAAATCATGGGACACATTATCCATGTATTTTCTGAGATGGGTGTGTGAAAGAGGCTGAAGTTGCCGTGCCTCTGTTGTTTTATGTTACAGTTTTTCTCCATTGGTTTGGCTCATTTCTTGAAACAGAAATTACATTCTCAAAATTCTAAGATCATTTGGCAAAACAGTGTTACAGTTTAGCACAACACTATAGCTCACTTGCATATCTCTCCAAAAACAGTTCATTCATGCATCAAAACTAAATTCCTTTCCCATATAAAAAGTCAGTGCCACAAAAATGGCAAATATCCTTCTCAATTGCTCTGGCAGCAATCATACCTTTCCCAAAACAGTTCACTCATGTGTCAAAATTAAATTTCCTTCTCATTTAAACATTCAGTGCCCCCAAAATGCTTCATCCCTTTGGCATTGTGTAAGCACTGCAATTCAAAATGTTTAGATGTTTTGTCTAGAGATGCACCGATTGAAATTTTCTTGGCTGATTCTGATTCCGATTTTTCAGTAAGAGTGACCTGCCGTTTCCGATTTTTGCTGATTCCGATTTTTTTGTAATGAAAGAATATACAGAAATATTTTCTTTAATTAACAAAATTAAACAAAAAATTAGTTTGTTCTTACAACAAAATAACTTTAATAACAAAATAAAGTGCTTTGTGCCTTCGAAAAAGTATAAAATTAGTTCCTGTAACTAACATAGTATAGTTATACTAACAAAAATCTTTTCCTCAATGTAATTCTTTTTATTTTATAATAAAAGAAATGAATAAACATTACAGCATCTTCTCATAATAAAATAACTTTAACAAAATAAAGTGCTCTGAGCATTGAAAAATTAGAAATAAAATATAAGTAACAAAGCAGGTTTACTTACAAAAATCTACTTTTCTTAAATTAATTTTATATGGATTTAAAAAAACACACACACAGGATAGTCTCACGTAATAACTTTAATAACAAAAAGTGTCTTCAAACAGGTAGAAATAACAATGCTAGTACTAAATGCTATTACTTGAGCATTAATGGCTATTTTTTCTTGATAAAGAGAAGCATTTCAGCCTTGTCACCAGTTAATCCAGCGGTACTACACTTCGGAACATTCATTCACATATTTGCGCTACGCCACCGTATAAAACTTCTTCACACACAGATGAAATTTACTAGAGAAGTGTAACAAATGCATCTGTAGTGGTTGTTCCCTCACGTTGTATTTTGGGCTTATAAATGTTATAAACTGCGATCTTTGTGTCATCTTTACTCACACCAACAACATGTTTACACGCGACTGTGAGTGCCCGCGCGTGGCTGTGACGTAATTGCTCGCACCGCTGGGATCGGCTAGGAATCGGCAAGAGGAGAACTTGACCAGCCGGTCACCGATCCGGGCTGATCATGCAAAAAATCGGCCGATTCCGATCCCTAGCCGGTCAATCGGTGCATCTCTAGTTTTGTCACTATGGCAAAGGACCACTAAAATATCCCTCATGTCCACCTTACAGTCTTAGCCCAGTCCTTCATTGACAATGGTTACTGTACTGTTTTTGTCTAGCTAACAGAATACAATTGTGTAAAAAAAAAAAAAGAAATAGGATTTTAGGGTAAGAGTAGCCTCCAAGGTTTGACATCACACATTGCACTCATACTGCCAAGGAAATGGTAACTCCTTTTTTTATTGTAATGATCAACCACACACAAAGTAACTTCCATATATCTGAGCAAAAAGAAACTGTATACAGCATTATAAACTGTAATATAAACACACAAACAAAAAACGTCTCAAGGTTACATATGTAACCTCAGTTCCCTGAGAATAGGGAAAGAGACACTGCGTCCTCTAGAGGGCGCTTTGGGGAACGCTGCAGCGTGACTCGTGTCTGAAGAATACATAGAAAAACTACATGAAATGGCCGGCGCCAGCGTATGACGTCACCGCGGCGCGCACGTCGCTGCCGCTGCGTCACTACCGGGCGACCATAACATAAAAGAGGCGCCCGTGCAACGCAATACATCTTCAATGTCTGAAGCTTATCGTCCGAAGCATGGAGAAAAGTCTAGAGGACGCAGTGTCTCGTTTCCTATTCTATACATACGTAACCTTGAGACGTTCCCTTTCGAAGGGAACTCTCACTGCGTCCTCTAGAGGGGGCTTTGGGGAACGGATATACCCCCGCTGCCATGCTGAGGGGAGTGCATGCTATGCCAGCGAGCACTAAGCAACAATTCTGAGAGGAATTGCCCCTACTAGGACGTGGTGACGGCTGTCAAAACGTTATCCCCCACGGCCAGAGGCCTGAACTGTTATGCACCTACCAGGACTGGGTTAGAACCCAGGGCACAGCTCTAGGCTTGGAATTAGAGTAATTCCTTCTGAGGGAAACGGCTAAGTTTCAATGGAAACTTAGACTTGTCAGAGCAAGGAACTACCACAACATAGGGCCTAGTTCCCTCAGGAACTGGCTCCCATATGAGGGCAGTAAACCTGTCCTGGGTCCGTTCAAAGGGCCACTAGTAGTGGCACGCCCTGATAGTGGATGGTCGGCAGACATCAGCAGTGATATCTAAAGAGTTGAACCCAGGGGACCCGGGGTTGTAGGCCAACTCCAATAAATGGGAACGAGGCAAGACGCGTGACCCATACCATAAAGGGTTTTAAGGAGGAACTCAAAACTTGGTGGGAACCTACCAACACGTGGATTTATTAGAAGTGCCCCAGGTGTATGTGCACTTACCACTCTTGTGGATTTTAAGAAAGACGCCCAGGCATAGCGTGGGACGCTTACCGAAATGATCGGGTTTAAGGAGAGTGTTTTCCCAGGGGGTTTCACTATCAGCTCCATGCCGTCTCAAGAGACGGAAAAAGGGGATAACCCTCACGGTGAGGGGATTGCCATGCTGCACCCTACTCCGGACAGAGGCTCGCAAGCTATCTGTCAACAGGGATAAAACATGGAGCTGAGACCATCCTGTAGTAGTGGACGATAGTAGAGGACAAATTCCTAACCCTGATCCACAGGGAGGATCGCTCTCCAGAAGGGGCACTGCTCTCAGGGAACCCTTAATGAGAAGGGGGAGCGTGCACAGCCCGGTCCACATGACCTTTATAAAGGTCTGGCAATCTCACGAAGGTGGGTTGGCGCTCAAGGGGACCCTTCCAAAGAAGGGGAGCTGCGTAACCCAACAGGAGCGAATGCTCTCACTGTTATCCTTCATAGAGGGGAGCATTCATCCAGAATCCAAGGCTGGAGGGTAAAAATCTGAAGTATGAAGGCCAAACTCCTTACCCTGACACACAGGGAAGAAACTCGGCCACCAAGGAGTGGTGCTCTGATTCAGTGAACCCTTAGGAAAGGGGGGCACGCCAACATCCTTGTAGAAGGTAGTCACTCTCAGAGTCTACCCAGGGTAGATTCCCTCCCTAGGAAGGGAGGAAAACTTTCCACCCTGAGATGGTGCTCTGAAGGGAACACTAGACTTAGGGGAGCTATAAGGTCAGACCACCGTCTCGACGGAGGCACCGAAAAGCTCAGATGGCGAAACCGGTGTGTCGAGAAGAAAGCCCTTCTCTTTCCTCCCAACATCAGCCAGGTTCACCCACAGATGTCTCTCCGTAACCACCATAGCCCCCATAGCCCTACCCATATGGGTAGCGGCCTGCTTGGTGGCACGAAGAGCAAGATCTGTGGTGCAACGGAGCTCAGCCACCTGGTCAGGGGAGAGACCCTGACCATTGTCCAGGTCTTTCAGCAGATCGGCCTGGTAGGCTTGAAGCACTGCCATGGTGTGCAATGCACCCACCGCCTGACCTGCTGCTGCATACGCTCTGCCATTCAACCGAGACTTTAGAGAGGATGCCTGCCCCGTGGAGAGATAGCAGGCTAGCGTCTCTTCAACAGGGGGCATCTTCTCATAGCCTTGGTCGCGCAACCCCTCGATGTTAGCATAGTTCGCCATAGATGAACTATGGATGCGGGACGAGTACGGCTTCTTCAGACCTTCTCGATCTCTACATGAAGATCGGGAAGGAATGGAAGGCTCACTGGAGCTGAGTGGTTATGGCCTGAAAGATAGCGCTCGTCGAGGCGACCTCGCGGTACTATCTTTCTAGCCCGCTTCCACGGTAGGTCAAGCCTGGCCGTGGCGTGGTCCATAACCTCCAACAACTCTTCGTATGCAGGACAGGAAGGCTGAGAGGATTCAGCCTCAGCCTCCTCATCCATCTCTAGCTCTTCCTGTTCTTCTTGGGTGCAACCCAAAAGAGCAATCGCTCCCGGATCTGATGATGTCAGACATAACGCATCATCATCAGCTAGGAGCCTGTCATCGTCTCTGGCTGGCGAGTAAGAAAGAGAAAGGCCCCTTTCAAGCTCGTCAGCCAGTTCCACTTGCGAGCCCCACGAGCTCAATCTCCTCCGTGCCTCGGCAGCGGCAGGACCCGAACCGCGAGGGGCAAGTGGACGCTCATCTTTCCTCAGAAAGAGAGACAGACGAGACCGGAGCTTTCTCATAGAAAAGCGCTCGCAATGAACACTCGATGGCCCCTCAAGGACATCGCGTGCGTGCTCTTCGCCCAAACAAAATACGCAAAGATCATGTGTGTCATCAGGTGTCAAATAACGAGGACACGGATCAACACACCTCTTAAACGATTTGCTAGTGCTCGCCATGATAGTAGTTAAAGAAAGGATTCTTACCGTTTCTTTCCAATGCACTCTCAGACAGAGAAAGCTGAAGACAGCGAAGATGTATTGCGTTGCACGGGCGCCTCTTTTATGTTATGGTCGCCCGGTAGTGACGCAGCGGTGACGTCATACGCTGGCGCCGGCCATTTCATGTAGTTTTTCTATGTATTCTTCAGACACGAGTCACGCTGCAGCATTCCCCAAAGCGCCCTCTAGAGGACGCAGTGAGAGTTCCCTTCGAAAGGGAACTAGAGTGCTATAAATAAAGCTGGAGTTTCATAACAGTTCTTCACTGCCTGCCGTCCTCACCTTCCTGACCATCCACACGCTGCAGTCTGTGTGGCCACAGATTCTCGTCCACATCACAGCGTATATTCTCCCTTGCGATGCAACGAGGGAAGAAACAGCGTGAATGTCGCAACCATCCCCTACAATGATCTCCTGTTATATCTTCACATGCAGCGTCCATTGCATGGAGCAGGGACCTCTGATCTTGAGCCCGATGCTCATACACTCTCCACCTCCAAGCGGAGAAAAACTCCTCAATAGGATTGAGGAAAGGAGAGTAAGGTGGTAGGAACACCATGACCGTCCTTGGATGGGTAGTAAACCAGGCCCTGATGAGCGGGCCACGGTGGAAATTCACATTGTCCCATACAATGACATATTGTGGTAGGTGAGGCCCTACGAGACCTCTCTCATTTTCAGGGGTCAAATCAAAATGAAGGCGGTCCAAGAAGATGAGGAGCTTCTGTGTATTGTATGGGCCAAGACTGGGGATGTGAGTGGCCACACCATTCTCAGATATGGCAGCACACATAGTTATATTGCCCCCTCTCTGGCCTGGGACATCCACTGTGGCCCGGTGGCCAATAATATTACGGCCACGTCTTCGGCCCTTGGCCAGGTTGAAGCCAGCTTCATCCACAAACACAAGGATGTGAGGGGTCTCGTTTCAATTACAAAGGAATGTTCTATGTTCTCCAAAAGTTCAGTATACTACAGGCCACTACTCCAGTGGTTCCAAACCTGGGGTACATGTACCCCTGTGCAGAGGTAGTACAGGGGGTATTTGACAGAAAGGGGAGGGGGGAAATCATCAATGATAGACTTACTGAAATGTTACAGTAAAACCCACAGTATTAGATTTACATGGGAGGCCCTAATTGCAGCTCTTTAAGCCTTTTTCTTATTTTATGTTATATTCCTCAAAATAAGGATTATACTGATAATTGCATCATATAGTAAGCTGCAGTTTTTAGGCAAAATGTTGAAGTCAGATAAATCAAATACTTTCATCCTGGATGACCTGTATACACAAATCAGGTAAAGTGGGTACTGAAGCCAAAAAAGTTGGAGATGCTTATAGAGTTGACATTTTGGAATATGGCATTATCTTGTAGGATTGCAGCGTGGATCTGTCTCAATGTGATGGCATTATTTGCCATCACCATGTTACAGATCTCTTGTTCTTGTTGTTCACTGAGAAGTTGTCCTCTGCCACCCATGCAAGGTTGTCGTCCAATCCTAGACATAGAATTCAATGGATACTTCATTCGTACTGTATACCTTATGTATTCCTCACAGAATGAGTTACCTATGTAATTGTATTGTTGTTTTACACACAAGCACACACACAGTGTGCAGTGTCCTGTCCTATACAACATATAATTCCATCATTCACTGACTACATACCTGTTTTCCCTGCAAAAGGTTTGGATGATGGAGGAGACTGTAGAGCGAGGCACATTAGGTTGCACTCAGCGACCAGCCTCCGCCATTGTGAGAACATGGTTGATGACATGGTCTATAACTGTGGCCCGAATTTCATCCGGGACAGCACAGTGTCTTCGTGCACCATGGCCTATTCCACCACCACGCACCCTTACTCCTCCTCTTCCTCCTCTTCCTCGAGCAGGCAGCTGCCCTTGTTCATTTACTTGGCCAGGTGCCTCCATGTTCAGAAATAGTACTGGTCCTGCATGGTCAAGCTCTTTACATACATGTTTGGCAGCATTCACAGTCATGGGCAGCACCTGTCAGGTAACTAAACATACTGTTTGATTGGTCATCTGAGATGTGTGAAACTCCTCCTTCATTTGTCAAGTTCTAGTTTCATCTGACTGTCAATTGATGTAATCAAATCAGTTTAGATCAACAAGATCTATTCACTTGGAAATTGTGCTAAATGTAGGCTATCTGTACTTAATCATTTGCAAAGATGTACTTAGACATTTGCAATTTGATGAAATGAATGAGAAATTCAATTCTGTTGTGAACAATTGCCAAGTGGTTTGGAGGTTTGTCCATGTTGTTTTGAGAATGTAATTTCTGTTTCAAGAAATGAGCCAAACCAATGGAGAAAAACTGTAATGTTGTTCGGAAGCCTGTGAAATGATGTAATTTCCTGACATCTATCAACTGAACAGCGTTTTCTCGACTTGTTTCCCTGTTGTTGCACCGGACGCATGGTCTGGGGGTTTGGCAAAAGAAGGGTGGGATGGTGATTGGTGCTCGAGGTGGTGACTGAAGGCGGTGACTGAGTAGATCGGACGTCACATTTTTACGGAAGTCACAGCAGTTTGTGAAAAGGAACAGCTACTTTATGCAAGCTGTGTGCATTTCACTGTGGATTGACTGTTTTGAAACTTATATGGTAGTTACATAGCCCCTAGACCTTAGTTATCATGTAAAAAGCCAGAAAATTTCAGTTTTGACAATATGGGACCTTTAATGTATGTTTGTGGACCTGTGTGTGTAAACACTTAATGTGCTCCCTTCTCTCACAGAACAAAGGCACCCAGTATCCTTCCCAACATTTTAAGCTGGATTGGAGAGACCCCCCACTGGTCCACGTGAACAAGATTCCTAAAGGTTTTGGCCTCAAGTGTGAGCTTTGTGAGTATCTGCACTATGTAGATGTGGAGGATGCGTCTTTTCGTCTGGCTGCATGCAGTACTGTCTCTCTCTCTTTCTCTCTCTCTCTCTCTCTGTGTGTGTGTGTGTGTGTTTGTGTGTGTGTGTGTGTGTGTGTGTGTGTGTGTGTGTGTGTGTGTGTGTGTGTGTGTGTGTGTGTGCGTGTGTGTGCGTGTGTACCTGGTATTTATCACGTTATGGGGACCAAATGTCCCCACAAGGATAGTAATACCAGTAGATTTTGACCTTGTGGGGACATTTCTTAGGTCCCCATGAGGAAACAGGCTTGTAAATCATGCACAATGAGTTTTTTGAGGAAGTAAAAGTGTGCACAATCTCCTGTGAGGGCTAGGTTTAGGTGTAGGGTAGGTGTAGGGCCATAGAAAATACAGTTTGTACAGTATGAAAACCATTACGCCTATGGAATGTCCCCATAAAACATGTAAACCCAACATGTGTGTGTGTGTGTGTGTGTGTGTTTATTCTGTTGTGTCCTATGAGGACACAAAAATCACATGATCATTTAAGGACATGTGATTTATTTATTTATTTTTATATAACTGCATCAAAAAAAATTCTACTTCCTTACTACAAAGTAGACGAAAACAGTAGTACAGGGTTCTTTGTCTGGTGTTGTTCCTGTATGGCTGTTTTGTGTGCCCATGTCCTGCCTTGTGTTTTGCCCTGAGCCCATGCCTGGATTTACTTTCTGTTATTGTTTAAATAAACTTTTGCTGCATTTGGATCCTCTGCTTGTCCTTCCCTCGACCACACGTTACAAAGTTATAAGTGCAGACAAATACTAAGGGGTCGTGTATTGGAGTAATGTGTTGATTTCTTCTGACTCTAGTCAGGATCCATGCAACACACTGCAATTTGTTGAGTGTGGTTTTAGGAACCCCATGCAGTAGTCAATGGAAAATATGAAAGTATTATTAGCTTTTCAGTCAGATAAAGGGATAGCATAGGGTGGAGTCTAACATTATTTCTGAGATGAAAAAAATTGTTTTAACAGTGTATTTCGCATGTTGGTCAAAAGACAGGCTCAAATCAAATATATAATGCTTCTCAGCAATGCTAAGTTATAAGCAGGGCTGGACTGGGACAAAAATCATCCCTAGCAAAAATCCTACGCTGACTTTTTTGACAAATACATTACACAGCCTCAAAGACCATAGCACTCTCAACTAATTTACGCAGAAAAAAATATAAGCTGCTAAGATTTTTATGGGCCGCTTAGACAAATATGGTAGCTTGGCCCAAAAATGACCAGTCTGCCAGATGGCCAGTCCGCCCCTGGTGATAAGAAAGGAACATCTACATTTTGACCATGTTCAGAGTGAATCTAAATCGGAGTGTCGTCTGCATAAATATAATAAATAAGTCCAAGTGATCTTAAAGGTGCCATAGAATGGAAAACTGTGTTTACCTTGGCATAATTAAATAATAACAGTTCAGTACATGGACATGACATACAGTGAGTCTCAAACACCATCGTTTCCTCCTTCTTATATAAATCTAGTGTTTGCAAAAGACCACCGAAAAATAGGTCAATTCCAACATAACACTGACTATTACGCAATATCCCCGGGATCGTTAATAGCTACACCTCCAACATTTGCATAGACCAATCATCGGTAATGTCAGCACATCAGTAAAACAAGGCAAGCCACTGAAGGGACACGGTTAGCTTAATGCTAGCGCTAGCCTGTTACATTGCAGTACAAAAGATTTTGTAGACAAGATTTCACTTACCATATAAACAGAGAGACGACTTCGCTGATGATGGTGAATGACGGAGAAATAACTGATGACGGCGAATGATTTACAGATCCTGAGTATCACTGACAAGCAGCTGAACTTGTGTGGTAAGTAAGCACTCCCTCTGCATTGTAACTTTACACAGAGCACATGCGATCACAGTAATGAGACTAAAATGTTGCGATTCAAAACGGCAGATTCAACAAACACACATTAAAATCAGCTAGAGCTCCTAATTAAATATATATTTTTATCAATGTGCCAGCTACAGAGATGAGCTACCTTATAATTACAATGTCAGCTTGCTTTCCCTTTACCTGCACTTTTTAAATTCTTTCCACCAAGCTACATCAAACCATTTTCAATCATCAGTTGCTGCCTGCCTTCTAAAACCTACTATTTAGCGATCTAAATCCATTATGTGACTCGTTAATGCTCCGGCTGAACGACAGTCTGCAACGCACACTTGGCGTCATTGGATTTCACACACGTGTAAATGATAAGCGAACTTTTATGTACAAGCTACGTTTGATACTAAATCTCTTTATGCTGGTGCTCATATGTGCATTAACACCACTGACCCTTACAAGATCCACCTCTATGGGTAAGCATTCATTATAAAACACTCACAGGACATTCATTTTGAAAACTATGCAAATATTTAGAAATTTCACACAAAAATACTATGGATCAGAGCCCCGAAATCATGAATAGTTTGTGAATCAACAGAGGACTTATGCGTGCCTAATGTACGAGTCCGATTTACAAGAAGGAACACATTAGGCATGCGCGAGTTCGTTACTATTACTCTGATCAACTTTGCCTTAACATTAAAGTGAGGGTTACCTGTCTTCCTGCGGGGGTATAAGTTACTTTTATGTGGACTTTTGCGGGACGAAATTCCTTTTGGAGCGGGCGGGTGCGGGACTAAAACATACATCCCTTGCAGATCTCTAAGATGAAGTTTGCATGCAGCGATAGCTTTGTCTTCGGTTTTTACAAAGCGTAGCCCCACTTTTGAGCACTTCACGCGATCCATCTTGTACTAGACTGATGTTTACATTACCACACAAGGTCCTGGTAGATTGCACGTGCGGAAGGTCCTGGCAGATCACTAGATGAAAAAATGCACCCAGGAATCGATAAGAGGAATCGAAATTTTTATTTTATAACAAGTATCCGATTCCCAACCCTACCATGAACACACTTCAACGATGATCTCTCTCGCGGATAACTGGTTCTCTCTGCCCGACTCTGGCTGGATCAGCGGGTTGCAGGATGTGTGGCGCTATACACGAGTGTTGCCAACAGGGACGGTGTAGAGTGCCCTCTGGTGGATAAACTATACAACGCCAACACTCATGACATGGTTAAAGGCTGTTTCGTCCATTTTTATTTTATTTTTGAAATATTCATTTATCGGGCATTATAAATGCCGATACCGAATAGTTTGGAAAATGCCTATTATCAGCCGATAATATCGGCCCACTGATATGTCGGTCGGGCTCTATTATGAATGTATTAATGTGGTTTGTGCTTATATGTTTAACCTAAACTACAACGTAACATTAATAGATATACCGGTAGGCCTACCTAAATAAGTTTTTATAATTTTATGCTAGCTATCCTAAACTTAATGTATAATGAGCAGCTATAAACGTATATTTTGGCATTTTATAATCTGTGGATATTTTGATTAAAGTAACTCAAAAGTAACTTAAAAGTAGTGTAACGCATTACAATTTAGAGACAGTAAAATTGTCATGTAACTAATTACTTTTAAAAGACTAGTAACTAGTAACTAGTAATATATAACATTTTATTAAAGTATTACATTTTGAAAGTAACTTGCACAACACTGGTGGGCAAACATACAAAATCAGCAGGGGATCATAAATGGTGGAGAGTATTTTTGAATCTCAAATCAGTGCATTTAATTTGAAATTAAACTGATTTTTTTTTTCTCTTTTTCTGTCTGTCTAGTGGCTAAATGTGAGTTCTTCAATGCTAGTGGCAGCATGAAGGACAGAATCAGCCTGCGTATGGTCGAGGATGCTGAGAGAGACGGCATCCTTAAACCTGGAGACACCATCATTGAGCCCACATCAGGAAACACAGGTGTGTATTTGCACCATTAGGCATTATAATGTTTATTCTCATTTTAATATCTATCTTGAAAGCAAGTACTGTTTTTTTTAACTGTGTCATGTTGAGGAAGAGCCTCTGCTCCATTTAGTTTAATTCAGGCACTGGAATGCTGGAGAACCAGCTCTCATGTGCCACCTAGTCTGGCAAATACAGTCAATGGGGGCACATGACACTGTTACAGTCTGTTAATTGTCGGTGCTAAATTGCCCTTTTTAGTCTAGGTGTCTCCGGACTATGATTTTTAACCGAAAGGGACCCTGACCAAGATAGTACAGACTGATTATATGTGTGATTTCAGGGATCGGTCTTGCCCTGGCAACATTAGTAAAAGGTTATCATTGCATCAGTGTCATTGTCATGTATCTGGTCTATCCTGTCTTCATGTACTCTTGCACCACACTTCATGGACTTCATTCCCCACAAGCCACTGCTCTAATCACTGCATTCACCTGCTCTCACTTTACTGATTACTGCTCACAGCTGCACCTCATCACACTGTCTGCATTTAAGCCACTCACACACACAGCCACCTGGCGAAGTCTTACCGTTCCCTATGGTCGTAATTCCGAGCATTTTCCCTTGTGTTGGTTTCTCTGTGTATGACTCTGGACTGTGTACCCCGTTGACGATTCCTGCTACCTGCCATTGCGACCATTGCCTGTGTATCGAACTGTTTCCTGGATTTCCTACGTTGTTCCTGTTTTCCTGGTGATTATTCCTGCCTGTTTACGATTCTCAATAAATGCTGCAAATGGATCCGCACGTCTCTGATTCTCCCTGTGACAGAAGACTTCGCCATTACAAGGATCCAGCAGCTATTGTGGAGTCATCCGGTTCCAGCACGAACACCACTGTACAGATCATGCGTCTCAAGCAGGGTGAGCGGACTATTGAGGAGTATGCGATGGACTTCATCGAATTGGCTAATCAGTCTACTATGGATGATGGCTGCCTGATGATTTTTTTCCGTGGAGGACTCTTAGAGCCATTGGCTTCCCTCATGCCCATGTTCGAACCTGGCTGGACTCTACAAACTTATGTGGACCTTGCTCTGCAAATGAGTGGCTCTCCCTTTACTGTGGGAATCAAGGATGACAACAATGTTCCCACGGTAAACACCCCCCCAGAGCCTGTTGACAAGATGGCCTCCCTTCTAGAGTCTGTTCGCAAAATGGCTGCCCTTCCAGAGTCTGCTCTCAAGATGGTCACCCTTCCAGAGCCATTGCACAAGATGGCTGCCCTCCCAGAGCCTCCACTGGTTCAGCCCAGTCTTCCAGAGCCTCCGCTGGTCCCGCCCAGCCTTCCAGAGCCTCAGCTGGTTCAGCCCGGCCTTCCAGAGCCTCCGCTGGTCCCGCCCAGCCTTCCAGAGCCTCCGCTGGTCCCGCCCGGCCTTCCAGAGTCTCCGCTGGTCCCGCCCGGCCTTCCAGAGCCTCCGCTGGTCCCGCCCGGCCTTCCAGAGTCTCCGCTGGTCCCGCCCGGCCTTCCAGAGTCTCCGCTGGTTCCGCCCGGCCTTCCAGAGTCTCCGCTGGTCCCGCCCGGCCCTCCAGAGTCTCCGCTGGTCCCGCCCGGCCCTCCAGAGTCTCCGCTGGTCCCGCCCGGCCCTCCAGAGTCTCCGCTGGTCCCGCCCGGCCCTCCAGAGTCTCCGCTGGTCCCGCCCGGCCCTCCAGAGTCTCCGCTGGTTCCGCCCGGCCTTCCAGAGTCTCCGCTGGTTCCGCCTGGCCTTCCAGAGACTCCGCTGGTCCCGCCCGGCCTTCCAGAGCCTCCGCTGGTTCCGCCCAGCCTTCCAGAGCCTCCGCTGGTTCCATCCAGTCGTCCTGAGATTCCTGTCTGCCCGGTTCTGGTCACGGAGCTAATGCATGGACTGTTCCCACCCACCCTCCCTGCTGCTCCAGTCCCGCCACCTCTGTCTCCTGACAGTCCCTCTGCTCACCCACATCCCACCTTCGGTGCAGAGGATTTGCCGTGGGACTGCCAGTCTCCATCGGTGTCCAGACTGAAGGATCCCTCACCATCACCTCCAGTCTCAGAGTCCTGGACTCCACCTCGGTCCTCCGACCCTGCGGCTCCACCCCGGCTCTGTGCTCCCTCGTCTCCGTTGTCGGCCGTCGGCCCACCAGCTCCTCCGGGCTCCATCGTCTCTCCGGCTCCGCCCCGGTCAGTCGTCGCCCCACCTTCGCCTCTGGACTCTACTCCTCCGGCTGCGCCTCATCACTCCGTCCTGCCGGCTCTGTGGACCTCCTCCCTCCCGTGGGCACAGCCTCGATCCTCTGTCACTCCGGCTCCGCTGCGTACCTCCGGACCTCCATCTCCGCCGGGGTCGCCAGAGCCTTGGGTTCCGCCTTGGCCCTCCAGATCCTCGGTGTCACCTAGGACCATCGACTCTCCGGTTCCGCCTCGGGCTCCACCGGCTCCACCTCCGTCGGTCGGCCCCATGGAGGAGCCAACCCTTCCTCCACCATGGCTTCTCCCTCCGTCGGCTCCGCCTCAGTTCGTGGTTCCAGCACCCCTACATGGACCTGGCCCTCCATCCCTCCCCCTGTTCTGCCTCCGCTCCACCACCCTCCAGGTTGTTTTAGGTGGTTAGAGCGTCTGGAAGCCGCTCCTTGGGGAGGGGCTCTGTCATGTATCTGGTCTATCCTGCCTTCATGTACTCTTGCACCACACTTCATGGACTTCATTCCCCACAAGCCACTGCTCTAATCACTGCATTCACCTGCTCTCACTTTACTGATTACTGCTCACAGCTGCACCTCATCACACTGTCTGCATTTAAGCCACTCACACACACAGCCACCTGGCGAAGTCTTACCGTTCCCTATGGTCGTAATTCCGAGCGTTTTCCCTTGTGTTGGTTTCTCTGTGTATGACTCTGGACTGTGTACCCCGTTGACGATTCCTGCTACCTGCCATTGCGACCATTGCCTGTGTATCGAACTGTTTCCTGGATTTCCTACGTTGTTCCTGTTTTCCTGGTGATTATTCCTGCCTGTTTACGATTCTCAATAAATGCTGCAAATGGATCCGCACGTCTCTGACTCTCCGTGTGACAGACATGCCTGAGAGGATGAGCATGGAAAAGGTGAGATAATGAAGATAAATAGGGGTGTAAATCCACCAGATTTCTCAGCAGTTTTGGCTGCATTTGTTGCACACATTTAAACAAAAATCTGCACAAGATCCAATTTTTGTCTTTTCCAATCTGAGCGACTTTCAAATGTGTATTTTTATTTAGATAAATATCCGATATCTGTACATCTGGACTATGTCTAAACAATATATCCGATTCCCCATAGAACTCCAAGCCATCCCAATGCGGTGACATACTGCAACAGTTTGAGTTAAAAATCATTATTTGTGATTTACTGAAGAAACAAAGTCACCTATATCTTGGATGCCTTGGGGGTAAAGAGATAAACATCAAATTTTCATTTTTGGGTGAACCATCCCTTTAAGTTCCTAAGGGGAGCTAGGCAACTGAACCCACCTCGCCCTATTTCCCTGTTAACTCTCCCCGCAGTGGATGGTGAACAGGGTCCCGTCTTGCTGTGTCCCATTAGGGCACTCAGGGTGTGTGCTGAGTGCTATAGACTGTTCAGACAATTAGAGCAGCTCTTTGTGTGCTTTGGAGGCGTCTCAAAGGGTTACAAAGTAGAGGCTATTTCACTGGATAATAGACACTAAAGCCCTGCAATGCTCTATTGGTGTGACGGCCAGCTGTCAGGGCAATTCTACCAGAGAATGGTACAGTGGGATTTCTATCGGGGAGATTTGTGCAGCCGCTGGCTGGTTGACACTGTTTACCTTCTTTAGATTTTACTATTTAGACGTCCCTGCCCTGAAGGCGTGGATCTTTTCTGTGTAATCTACCACATTTCCCCCTTCAATATCAGAGTAAACAGAAGTTCTACCAGAAAGACTCAGGAGAATTTATACTATACCGATTACGTTTATGTAGAAGCTCAGCAAGCAATCAGGTTCTTTGACGTAGGCCCGTTCGTAACTCGCGTTCAGAGGGTACGGAAACAGCGAGTCCCGCCTGAAGACGAAGGCGGGGGCCAACTGGTGATGGTGGGGATTGAGGAACGACAATCTGAGTCTTCACGAAGGAGGGGATAGCCTGATTGATAGTGATGTGGTAAATAGAGGGATGACCCAGCTTGGTGGAGTAGAAGAGTTGGAGGAAGATTCCATCTTGGTGGAGGTGGGGAGGATGGAGGTGCTGGAGCGACAGCATCTGCGAACTCAGACATGGTAAGCGCTACCCTTTAAAGCTACAGTAAATTATATGATTGGGAGATGAGAAGGTAATTAGTGACGCGACCGATTGAGTCTTCCTGGCAGAACTTGCGCTAGCTTCATTTCTACCAGAAAGACTCAGGAGAATTTATACTATACCGATTACGTTTATGTAGAAGCTCAGCAAGCAATCAGGTTCTTTGGCGTAGGCCCCGTTCGTAACATGCGTTCAGAGGGTACGGAAACAGCGAGTCCCGCCTGAAGACGAAGGCGGGGCGCCGCTCACCCCCAAAGATAGGTGGACTTTAGGATCCACCGGAACAGGGCCCACCCCCAAAGGACGGTTTTAAAATTACCAAATCGGTCGTGAATCCTGGGGTTCCTGGCTTAGATGGAGAAAGAAAGAGAAACAAAATTAGATTTAGATGAGTGCCATTCATGGTTATCTTAAATGAACCACTAGCTGTTTTTTTTTTTTATATCTATCGTGAAAATGAACATATGCTCCTGGTATCCTTGATTGTGACGTGAAACAGGGCCGTCCTTTGATAGAACACGTGGCCCACAGGCCATCTTTGATAGAACGCATGGGCCACAGGCCATCTTTTGATAGAACACATGGGCCACAGGCCATCTTTTGATAGAACACATGGGCCACGGGCCATCTTTTAAAAGAACACATGGGCCACAGGCCATCTTTTGATAGAACACATGGGCCACAGGCCATCTTTTGATAGAACACATGGGCCACAAGCCATCTTTTGATAGAACACATGGGCCACAGGCCATCTTTTGATAGAACACATGGGCCACAGGCCATCTTTTGATAGAACGCTTGGGCCACAGGCCATCTTTTGATAGAACGCTTGGGCCACAGGCCATCTTTTGATAGAACGCTTGGGCCACAGGCCATCTTTTGATAGAACACATGGGCCACAGTCCATCTTTTAATAGGATGCGTGGCCGCTGGCCGTCCTTTGATAGAACACATGGGCCACAGGCCATCTCTTGATAGAACGCATGATTGAATACACAGGCCATCTTTTGATAGAACGCATGATTGAATACACAGGCCCTCTTTTGATAGAACGCATGATTGAATACACAGGCCATCTTTTGATAGAACGCATGATTGAATACACAGGCCATCTTTTGGTAGAACACATGATTGAATACACAGGCCATCTTTTGATAGAACGCATGATTGAATACACAGGCCATCTTTTGATAGAACGCATGATTGAATACACAGGCCATCTTTTGATAGAACGCATGATTGAATACACAGGCCATCTTTTGATAGAACGCATGATTGAATACACAGGCCATCTTTTGATAGAACGCATGGGCCACGGGCCGTCTTGATAGCATTGGTATTTACCATAATTACGATAGCGCATGAAGGCAGCATAAGCTGCAGCCACTTGAACCTATAGCGTGTACAGCTGTTTGACGGACGTATAACCCGCAGGCCATCTTGCTTTAGTAGCTAGCCATACAATTCGTGAAAGTGCCAACCGCTTTGGCAAAACACCACCACCAGTAGAAAAATAGGATTTTACCTAGATCGAGACTGGAGAGCTTGCTGGGCTTCGAGGATGGAGGTACGGGAGCGACAGCATTGGTGAGCACCGCGGGTTCGTGTCGACGCTCGGCCGCTCGGCTCTCTCCGGCTCGGGTTGGCGCGTGTAGCGCGAGCGCGCTGGCGATCAGAGCCTCATGCCGCCGCTTGAGCAGCTCCAGCTCACAGATTCGCCAGACTGAGCTCTAGCCGCTGCTTCTGTCTACCGCCGCCAGCGAGACGACGGTACATTGTTACGACTCCTGCGCCGCAAACACATCCGCAGAGGGAGAGAACCGCACGGTTCACGTTAAACTATGCCGACAGCCGGTTTTAATGAAGTAACCATGGTATCCGTGATAAATCCTGTCAGTTTGAGAGAGTTTAACGGCTCTGCTCCTTGCAAACTGCAGCTGGATTCCAGTTTCACGGCTGTGTGCTGGAGCGACAGCATCTGCGAACTCAGACATGGTAAGCGCTACCCTTTAAAGCTACAGTAAATTATATGATTGGGAGATGAGGAGGTAATTAGTGACGCGACCGATTGAGTCTTCCTGGCAGAACTTGCGCTAGCTTCATTTTCCTTATAAGTGTCATTGTCGCAACGCTTATTCCCTTATCTTAGGGAACCAAGGTTACATTAGTGACCTGTCCCGTGACTTTTATAAATACAACAACTTTGCTACTAAAAGCTACATTATGTTTCTCAGTAATGAGGTGACAACTTAGCTGTTTTTTTTTAAAACAAGCATATTGTTATGTTGTATGCACACCAAAAGCAATCCAAATATTTGCATTGTGTTACTGGCTTGATCTAGACTATCTGCAGAATATTTTTCCGTCATCAACCATGTTGGAGATATCTACTATTGCTGCTCTGTACCTGTTGTGGAAGTCCCAAATACGCCGGAATGCCAAACGTTGACGTGTCAAACTGTGTTAATAAGGTCTTAGCTGAGTGGCTTGCATGACAATGCCTCATGTGAATTTCTCACTGCCCCGGAGGAGCTGAATAAGACTGATAAGACTTAATATGAGATTGAGGCGCAATGGACATGAATTTGTCCCCACTGTTATGGACAGATCTGTAAGTGTGCATTTACACAGTAGGCTTTGATGTGGCTGAAATGACCATTTAATATTAAAGACAGTTGACCCTTCACCATGGCCAGTGATGGCATTTCACAAAAACCTAGTATGGCATAATTCCCTGTGGCCATTCACACAACGACAACATTCCTGAACGATAAACCCACATTATAAGTGCATGATGCACTATTAAATAAAATCCCAGTGTGTAAATTATATAAAAACATTTGTCTTACCTTGTCTGTGCAGTTTTTATTTCATAAGTAGGTAGTGGCAAGGTGGGAGCTAATGAAAAAGACACACAATAATTGATGCAATAAACTGTGACTGCGCACACTCCACACAGAAAATTATTAAGATGTACTTTTTCGATAATGCATGCATGTATACCTTTATATGATTTTGACAGTCTGCCATTATGATTTATAAATTGTTACTAAAAAAATTGTCACTAAGAACATTGACCTAGCAATGTTCAGGTCTGTTCTTCTCAAAATATTTGGATTTGTGTGAACTCTGACTGCTATGCTATGGCAACTGCCATACTGCCATAGCAAACGCCGCCCCTGGCCATGACCCATCTTAAATTTTATGTCCTGAAATTATCATTTCTTTGCAATGGTTGCCGTCTGGTCTATTTTCATATTATCAAAGCAGAATCCTTGAGAGAATACACGTCTTTTCCATATATTTAAATCTTGAAGTGCATAGAGGTTCCACCCTTTTTTTTTTTTTTTACTAAAACTGTAAAGAGCCACAGTGAGAAAGAAAATGGTTTAGATATGTTGAGAACAGTGATTTTTTAAAATAGTGAAATAGATTTTGTTTTTAAATGTTATGTTTTCCCAAGTAAAAAAAAAAAAAAACTATGCCATAATTTATTGAAAATACATTTGTTTCATACAAAGTATACTTCAAATCATTTAAAGGAGAAATTCACTTCCAGAATAAAAATGTACAGATAATTTACGCACCCCCTTGTAATCCAAGATGTTTGTGTCTTTCTCTCTTCAGTCATAAATAAATTATTTTTTGAGGAAAAAATGTCAGGAATGTTCTCCATATAGTGGACTTCTATGGTGCTTGTGATTTTTAACTTCCAAAATGCAGTTTAACCCCTTAGCATTCCACCAGCTGAATGTTTTGCATTGAGTTAAATTTGAAAACTTCAAAATCATCCTACATCGCTGTTTTACCTTTTTTTGTAAAGGATGTTTGGCCCTCCTTGTGCGTTCCCTTTGCAAACAGTGGGCCATGAGAAAATGAGATGGGAGAGTTCACACAGAGCTAGACAAGACAAGCATTTGAGGTTAAAAAGTATATAAATTGTACATTTTGTTTTTAGAAAATAACTGATAGTTTCGCTAGATAAGATCCTTCTTTCTCGGCTAGAATTGCTGCATTTAAACTGCATTTTGGAAGTTCAAACTCACAGGCACCATAGAAGTCCACTATATGGATAAAAATCCTGAAATGTATTCCTCAAAAAACAACTTCTTTACGACTGAGGAAAGAAAGACATTAACATCTTGGATGACAAGGGGGTCAGTAAATTATCTGTAAATTTTTGTTCTGAAAGTGAACTTCTCATTTAAGACTTACTGATATTAATTTAAGTTCAATATGTTAAAAGTGTACCTGAAGTTTACTTGAAATAGTTTAACTTTAACAGTCAGATATGGTCAGATATACTTCAGTATATCTTTAGCTGGACCTCAGCACTACTTCCACAGAATTTAAGTGTATTAAGCACAAAATTTGTTATTCCAATTCAGCAGACTTCAAGTATACCAGTTCAGTATAACAAAAATACAATTGCAAGTTACTTTTATTAAGCATGTAAATATGTAAATATCTGTATAAATATGTATAAATCTCTTTATTTGCATCACCATGTTATCATCTGTAACCACTAAACTGACTTTCATGAGTGTTTGCCATTTTTTATTTGCTGTCTGCACCAGTTTTATTCATAATAGTGTGTGACAAATTTCTCTTCAGGAAAATAGATAATAATAGATGGTTTAAGGTGTCACACATCATTCCAGCAAATGCAGCACAATATCCATTTAATCTTTTTACCACATTTACTGTCTCAGGTGGTGGATAGTTGGTACAAGTCCAATGATAAAGAGTCATTTACCATGTCTCGTATGCTCATCAGAGAGGAGGGTCTTCTGTGTGGTATGTGACTCGTAGTTCATCTGTCACATTTCATAAGTGTGAAATTAAGCATGTATCTGAACTCTGTTTTCCGTCACTGTTTTGTAGGTGGTAGTTCAGGCACAGCCATGGCTGCAGCAGTGCATGTAGCCAAAGAGCTGAAGGAAAGCCAGCGCTGGTGATCCTCCCCGACTCAATCCGCAACTACATGTATGATATTAAAATACATTTTAGGCATAACATTAACAAATGTGCAGTAAAGAAATGCTCCAAATAGAGTTTAATTATAACAGAAAAATGTACACTTAAAACAACTAACAAAACTAGAAAATAAATTTATAACACTTGAAAAATAATGTTTCAATTTCAATTTGTATATTTGAGTTGACAAAACTTAAAATTTTAATGCAGCACAAACACTTTTTTTATTTAAAACAACTAAATCGGCAGTTGTCAGGCTTAAAAGTAAATAAAATTCACTACATTTAGTTGTACTAACGCTGTGTGCTACTTCCTCAGTAAATACAGTATGTATGTATGTACTGTACTTAGCATGTAAATTCCCTGATGCTGTCATGATCAGTGGACTGAAATCCACTTGGTAATGTAAACGTAACAGTGAGGTCATGTAACAGTAGTGTAGCATGCTTTTGCAACTATGTTTGTTAATGAATGCTGAAAACAAATTCTTTGCTCTCCTCACCCCCAGGTCTAAATTTCTTAGCGACAAGTGGATGCGTGAAAAAGGCTTCCTGAGTGAGGAGGATCTTGTAGTCAACAAGCCATGGTAAGCGCAAACACATACCTACATACACACGTTTTCTTTGAAAGCGCCCATGTAATTTACACACTAATATCCTGTTCAAATATAGACAGTCTCGTAATCTGTTACTGCACTACACTCTTAAAAATAAAGGTGCTTCACGGTGCCATAGAACCGTGGATTATAAAAAGGTAAGCAAGAAATGGTTCTTTAAAGAACCTTTGACTAAACGGTTACAGCTACAGTTCAGCTTCTAAATGTGGAGACATGTTCACTCTCCCAAATGACTCTTTCTGTGTGTTGTTTTACTGTGAGTTTTTACTCTTGTCCCATTCCCCCTGTCTCTCTGTAGGTGGTGGAATCTCACTCTACAGGAGCTCAGGCTCTCCACCCCACTGACTGTGCTGCCTTTAGTGTCCATCAAGCAAACCATTCAGATCCTGAAAGAGAAGGGTTTTGACCAAACCCCAGTGGTGGACGAGGCCGGGTAGGTGATTCATCCAGAAACTGGTTTATCTACAACGTCACCATTTTGTCAAGCCTCTTAAGATTTTAGTCCCATGGCTTCAAGGAGATCAGTATGAGTGTTAATCACTTAAATCAATGCAGTGTCACAATTACTGTGTATTCACAGTAAGTCTTCAATTATATTTTATGTGGAAATATTTTACAAATACCTGTTTTCTTGGGTTATTCCATTTAACAGATGAAAACTTGAACTTGCCAAATCAACTTAATTCAAAGAGAAAACAAGTTTTATTACCCCATTGATGGTACTTAATTTTGTTCAGTTTTTGAACAGTAAGACTTTTTTATGTTTTTTAAAGAAGTCTCTTCTGCTCACCAAGCCTGCATTTATTTGATCCAAGTACAGTCAAAAAGATTTCACTAAACCTAAACTAACCTGAACAAACTGTGCTTCAGCGCTGATAGTGCGGAGCTGGCTCTGCCTGATCGCTGCTTCATTCCACTTTGCACGTATTTTTTCATCGTGAAGAGTCGCATGATAACGTGCATCATCACTACAACACTGCCTTTACGGCTCTGGCTTTTGTTCACACAGTGCTCGTTCCCGTAATTTTCCAGAATCAGCGCGCATTGTGAAAGGGGCTTTACTGAAGCAACAGTTATGTAGCTTACTGCATTCGGTGTTTGAAAAAGAAAAAAAACATTAATGATCATTCTGAAATATCCTGTTGAGTATCAGCAGGCTAGGCTCTCTCTATTGCTCTGAGCTCACTTACAGCATACGTGACCGTAGTTAACTGTGGTTGGCCTGGCTGTGCGTCACTCAGAAAACAACAGGCCAATCAGAAGAGAGGTTCATGAATATTAATTAGATGGGCCAAAATCTACTTGTTTTTGACAGAGCTCCTAAAAAAGGAGCTGTAAAAATATATTGAGATGGATTTTGGCACTTATACCGCAAATATATATTCTTAAGGACATCAACAACTAAAATAAACCTCCAGAAATGTGTACAATATGGGACCTTTAATAAGTTGCATTTATTAGGATGCAGAACTGCCGTATCTCTTTACGACCAGAGCTAAAGATCAGGGTGATGGCAAGGAGACCCTCCAAGCTGAAAGTGTTGGAGCTCATCGCTAAAGATGATTTTCTATTGATTTTTGTTCAAATGTAAATAAAAGATGAGTAATAATTTGTTTCCACAATGATGTCTCTTGTACATTATTTTATTATCTTTTGGGAGACGTCTGTATCATTTCTAATAAAAAGAAACTTGCTGGTTGAATAAAAGTAACTTTAAGTCAGAATTTGCCAGGGGTATGAATAATTTCAGGCTTGACTGTAGATGGTAAGCAAGGTGTAGCCTAGTCTGGTTTCTGGTTTTCTCCCTGTAGGCAGATTCTGGGCATGGTCACATTGGGGAACATGCTCTCATCCGTTTTGGCTGGGAAGGCCAGGCCATCTGATCCCATCAGAAAGGTTCTCTACAAACAGTTTAAAACGGTGGGCACACACACACACACACACACACACACACACACACACACACACACACACACACACACACACACACACCCCTTGCTATCATACTGTACATGCAAATAAAAAACAAATAAACCTTGAAACATTGTAAAAATCCTTAAGTATATTGTTATGGTCTACAACAAAGCTTTTTTTTTCTGAGGCTTAGATAGAAAAGCTGAATAATAACATGTTAATTGTACATGCCAAAGAAATGATCAGTACAAACAGTTCTACTAAATGAGCTGTACTGACAGAGGTAATGTGATCGCTTAATAGTCAACTTGTTTCTCTACTTGTCGGTGCACCTAACTGATAACCTGAGCAAACTCTCATGCATCCTTGAGACAGATCATTTTGCCCTTGTTGTGCATGAGCAGATTCAGAGTAAGCCAAGTTACTTGACTCTCTGTTACAACCTAACCAATTTGTTTCACTCCATTTTCTAATTTTTAACCATATACACTGTGATTCAACATTTTGGGGTTAGAAATCATATTTTATTTATTTACATTGATAATTTTATTTAGCAAGGATGCATTGAGATGAAGTACAGTAAATGCAAGCCATGCTGTCATTGCAGTGGATGGTGTCCGCAGTCCCTATCTTACAGACATGAACAATGCTGGAGTGTTGTTTTCTTCTCTCACACATTTTTTGAGTGTATTTCTCTGCAAGTGGTGTGCTCCATTTTAAAAGAAAAATATGCTTTTATAAGTTAGAGCCAGTCAGCATAGTTTTACATGTTATCTGGTGAATTTGTACTATGTTTACTGCATCATTTTCTTCTTTAGTCTCTCTTAGTTTTACACTTGAGCTGTTTTGTTCAGGTCAATCAACCACCATTTGCAGATTTGTTTACTTTGGAGATTAAATTTTTATTAAGGTGTATTTCAATGAATGTGTTTTATTCTCTCAAAAACTCTGCATGTGGTTTAGTATTTTTGGGTTTGGTTTAGTTTAAGAGCTGGATTCAGGTGCTTGCTTGTCTAATCTAAAGCTACATCGCCACCTAGTGACTACAATAGTTTACAACAGGCATGGAGACTTTGACCTTCATCATTCACATCCTGTTTCTCAGCACAATGATCTCTAAATTGTGTGAGGAATTTTTCAGGCATGATTAATAGTACTTGACAAAGCAAATAATAAGTGGAATTTATTCTTGTACTGAAACAAGATTTAATATAAATCATGAATAAATAATGGTGGTTTGGACTTTACAGTTTTTCTCAATTGCTTTGGCACGTTTTTCGAAACAGTCTTAACATTCTCTAAACTGTGAGTGCAAATGTCACAACTGTTTGCAGGAACTTCAAAACGTTATAGCATGTCTGCAAAAAGTAGTTACTCACCCAAAACCTTTCAATTCATGCTTCAAAACCTAGTTATTGTGTCAATAATTTGGCCAAGGCCACCAAAATCTAAAGTATTTTTGTCATTGTGTGAGCCACACTGGTCAAAATGTTTAGTTGTTTTTTCACCACAACAGTCAACCATGAAAATTAAGGGTTTAAACTAAAATCTCATATTTGTTG
Source organism: Garra rufa (assembly GCF_049309525.1). Lineage (NCBI taxonomy): Eukaryota > Metazoa > Chordata > Actinopteri > Cypriniformes > Cyprinidae > Garra > Garra rufa. Next base: position 9,854,645 of record NC_133368.1, on the reverse strand, counting down.
AGAAAAGTCAATAGTATGTAGAAGAAAAAAGTCTATGAACATTTGTATTTGTACAGTGTTTATTTTTGTACTTCATGTGTATATACACAATACAAGTGTATTACTGTACATGTAAAGTAACTGACAAGAGTAACAAGATTTCACTTTACATTTCATATTTGTGTATTACCACAAATACAAAAAAACAACAAATAACATTCATGGGAAAAAAATTAAAATTAATCTTGGTGGACATCTTGTCGCTCACGTTGGTCAGGCCAAAGATTTTCATCAACATCACATCTGATGTTTTCCATTGCCACACACCGTGGAAAAAATCTCCTTGAATGCCGCACCCATCCCCTGCAATGGTCAGCTGTGATGTCCTCACATGCAGCATTCATGGCATCCAACAAAGACATCTGATTTTGTGGTCTATGATCATACACTTTCCACCTCCATGCTGAAAAAAACTCTTCTATTGGATTTAGGAATGGAGAGTACGGTGGAAGGAATTCCACTGTTATCCTTTCATGTGCAGCAAACCAGTCCCTAACACTGTTGGTTCGGTGGAAGCTGACATTATCCCACACAACAACATAATTAGGCAAATGTGGTCTAACTAAACCTCTTTCTTGTTCTGGAATCAGGTGTCTGTAAAGTGCATTTAGGAAGGCCAGGAGAAGTTGGGTATTATAGGGCCCAATGCGTGGAATATGTGTGCTCACACCATTCTCTGAAATGGCAGCACACATTGTAATATTGGCCCCACGTTGGCCTGGTGTGTCAATTGTGGCTCGGTGTCCAATGAGATTGCGACCACGTCTCTGGCCTTTGGACAGATTAAACCCAGCCTCGTTCACAATAACAAGAATGTGGGTCATTTCATGTACTTCTAACTCCATGATTCTCTATGAAGAAACAGAAAAAAAAAAATGTAACAGTAAATGCATTTTCTTATGGGTTTCTGAAACTTACAGTAAAGTAATACAGGCATCTTAGAAATACAGGAAAACTCACTAAGTGCACACCAATGGTTTACCTGGACATACTGGTACCGCAACGCCTTGACTCTTTCACTGTTCCTCTCAAATGGCACCTTATAGAGCTGTTTCATAGTCATCTGATGTCTTTTTAAAACTCTGTCTATGGTGGAAATGCTGACAGAATTTATATTTGCAAAGATATTATTGTCATTTATGATTGCACTTTGGATCTCTCTTAGCCTGATGGAATTGTTGGCTATGACCATGTTGCAAATTTCTTGTTCTTGCAGTTGGTTAAATACTGCTGCTGTTCCACCAGCGCGAGGTTGTCGTGCAGTTCTATAGAATAAACAAATAGACTTGCATTTACCTTTACAATATTGTTGTTTATACTGTAAAATACTTTACATACTGTAAAACAAAAAAAATACATATTTACCTGTTTTCCCTACGAAAGGTTTGCACAATTGATGACACTGTGGACCTGTTTACATTAGGCTGTACTCTTCGACCAGCCTCTTCCATTGTAAAACCATGATTTATGACATGATCCACAAGTGTGGCTCTGATTTCATCAGAGACTCTGACTCTTCTATTTCCACCTCTTCCTCGATTATTTCTTCCTCTACCACCACCACCACGTATTCTTACACGCCTTCCAATTGCTCTTCCACGAGTATGTTGCTGCAGTTCAGGGTTGTGAACGTCCTCCATTCTCAAAAAATTCTACAGCAGTGATTGTGCTGTGGGCAATCTACATATACATATATATATACTCCCAAAGTTGATTGGTTAAATGGTTAAATGGTTGATTCATATTAGAGGTAATTTGCAATTAGATTGCGATTGCAATTAGAGGTCATGTGCCAATTTAGCAGATATTACAAACAATGTCAATGTCAGATATATTTTAGAATATACCTTCATGTATACTAATTATGATAATTGAATAGATCGTTTTGAATGTGATGGCTTACACAATAAAAAATGTCTGAGAAGTTCTGAAGTGTTTGACAGTGTAAGTGAGAATTGAGTTATCAGTTTTGATCAACAAGCCATATACAATTATTTGTTGTCCAAACTGGAGACAGTTGTATGTACTCTTTGCACACATGTGCCAAAGCATTTGCAATTTGCTCAAATCAATAAGAAATTCCATTCTGATGTGAAAAAGAAGCGAATTGTTCAGAGATCTGAACTTAATGTTTTGGGAAATAAAAAAATCATTTGAGAACTGAGCCAAAGCAATTGAGAAAAACTGTAAACAGATCCCTCTGTTTTACACAAAATTTGTTTGTTCTTTTCATTTTCCTATGTTCTTTTCACCTGACCTCTTGTAATTCAAAACTGTAACTCACAGAGACTGAAAATGATTGTTTGTAGTTAATGTGAAGTGAATGTTAATGTGCATGAAGTTGGAGTCTCTGGCTCATAATGTCTTGACTGGATGCCATTTGATTTGCAATTTCTTGAATCTTATTGCTGCAATAAATACTTCTTACAAATAAAGACTTTACACATTTTGCCCATCAGCGAGCAGGAACAAGAAAGCATGTCTGAGTTTAACATGAGACATGGCAAAGAAATGTTGTCTGCGTGAACTTGTGCGGCCTTAAATGAGTGCATGGAGGATGTTTTGGAAACTTTTCATACTCCGGTCAAGTCTCCATTCCATCTCCACTGACCATCAATAACGTCATTAGTTTCTCCTTTGAAGCTTCCTGGCACTGGGCCGCTGCTTCTTATGGGAAATCTGCCTTTGTTGTCGTACAGGACCCTTCCCTACTCAATCAAGAGTATGAACGCACATCACGGCTAATTTTGTCCTGAACTTCAATTTTCTGATGAGCAAATGACGTATAAAACTTACTCTGACAGGAAATGTTTCTAAAATAAAATCAGTTTTTTGCTTTTTTCATTTCTTGGGGGTTTAACAGTATTGTGTTTCCCAACATTCTGTTTTGATTGACAGATTTGTGCTGCTGTGCAATGATGGCTATGAAAAGTGAACAATCTGTAGGAGCTTGATTTAGATCTATTTCTCTGTGGTGAGTTATTGCTGCTGCAGGTAAATTGCATTAGATTGTTTCAGTAATCTTGTCATGGTTCCTTTAGTGAAAACAGGTTTGCACAATATAATAATAGAGAAAAAAACTATATAAAACTGGTGTGAGAGATCATGAAATTATGAAATTTGGTATGCAATGCAAATGCAGTGTACTCAGAGGTCTTGTATACATTATCATAGATTTTGGCCTTTAAGAAGTACAAAAAGCTAATCAAATCCGGTTGAAGTTTATTTACTCAGTGCACAACAATACAGCATTGGTAACAAAATGTTATTTCTACGGACTTCCAAGCTAAAAAAAGAAGAGAAGAAACGAAGTTTAGATTAGACAGTGGTTAAAGAAATGTAATGCTGAAGACATCAAATAACAGAGACATTTAATTGAAACATTGCTCTAATAGATGATTAGTTTTTATTCATGCTTCCATTACTGTGTAGCATTTGATTACAATTTTATATTTAAGCTATTAATCCGCTGCTGTGTTGGTAAGAGCCCCAGAGTACCCCCTTCCAGCCCACAAGCATACCACAATCCAGTTTAGTAAGGCAGAAAGGCCGGATGACAGCAGTAGACATGCTTGGAAACCTGTGAGGCGAATGAAGACCTGCTCCAACAAAACATTACAAGCGCTTCTCTCTGTTTAACAGCATCATTTCGGCTCATTACATGTGCCGTGCAGACCTCCGCTCTCTCACACAGAGCTTCTATGAGTGACTCATGAAGGCTTCTGCGTCATTCCCCGTCACTGCCACCAAGAGGAAATTCATTAGAAGAACATTCATATTGAGATTGTTATCCAGCGGCACCCTGAGCCAAGATAACAGTTTCCTTTCTTGAATCAGTCTCTGTTTTTCAGCCTTTTCTGAAATGAAACATTCCAGTCAGGCTGCTCTCTTTGTTGGTTGGTTACTCCATATGATTACTTCAGTAGGTGGTGATATTTACTTGTCTTTATTTGTGAATCGTTGAATCATGTACAACCAGGAATCAATTTCGTTGTGATGTGGAGACATTAGACTCTTTCACACATACAGTCTTTACTGGTAAATTATGGTTAAGAGATCATGTCTGAATAGGACATTTTCAAAAATACTGGTCAATTCGTTGCGGCAATTTACAGGTATGAGAAGTTTTTTAAGAGTCATTACTCATAAATTACTTGTACTAAACCTAGTGGTTAGTAAACCATAAAAACGTATTTTAAAGGGGTCATCGGATGCCCATTTTCCACAAGTTAATATGATTCTTTAGGGTCTTAATGAGAAGTCTATAACATACTTTGGTTAAAATTTCTCAAGGGGTAGTGTAAAAAAACACTCTTTTTTACCTTGTCAAAATTAGCCATTTTTAAAGCGAGCTATTCTGTTGCATGTTCCTTTAAATGCTAATGAGCTCTGCTCGCCCCGCCCCTCTCTGCCGTGGGATGACCAGCCGTAATGTTTACTTTAGCCACATTTAGCTGCATTTAGCTGCGAAACTTGCTAACCAACACATTGTTAAGAAAGGCCATTTGCAAAGATGCATAAAAACCCTTATACTCACTTCTGCTGTGGGTGAAGTTGTATCAAGCATGATTCGCACAAACATAGACGCATATGTAGATTGGGATTGGCACTTTTCTTTCAAAAACGAAAGTAACGTTAATCCTCTGTGCCTTCAGCCGCTCATATGTCGGGAGTAAATTACTACTGCTATGTTCATTATTACATCCAACAACAGAACACCTCAAACGCTCAATCGGAGACATTCTTGTCTTCCCCTGAACCTGAGTCGACACAATGCTGATCGGAGTCGGACTGTTTCAGCTCGGTGAAGGCGGGTCTAAGGTAAGGCGCTCATGTCAATCAACTATTGTGGGAGATGAAAAGTAGTTTATAAAAGCAGTTTGGTTTCACTGAAAAATATTGGAGCAGTTGAAGCAATGTTACACAAATTTCCAAAATTGACAAAAAATTTTTACAAAAAAATTATAATAACAATTCACACAAAAAGTTACACAATATGAGGTGTATTCAACTGCTGTATGAAAGCAACATCATGCTTTAGGTTATGTTTTAGCCCAAAATAAGCGAAACCACGTGTTAGTGAATAATTCACGAACACAGTTAAATGCTAAATTGAAAGACAGGTTTGTTTTCAACTCCACAAAGAAGAGTTTATATCAGTGTACTTGTTCTTTTTTAATAGTTTTGTTAGTGGTGAAGATTTTGCTAAGACTTTAAATGCAAACATTCACCCAACCTGTTGAGTAAAGTTTGACTGCATTGAACAGGCCTGTAGAATTGTCCATCTATAATGAACTTTATAAAGCTTTAACCAGCTGTATAAACCTTTATGCCCTTCTGAGTATCTGTGGCATAAAAACGTGAAAAAAATGAGAATTCATACACATCCCATTTTTTCCTCTAGACATGTTTCAGTTAGAGTTATTATTAAAGGAGTCATCAGATTCAGAGTTCACTTGTACATGTTGTTTGAACATAAATGTGTGTTGGCAGTGTGTGTACACAAACACCCTATAACGAAAAAAAATCCACCCAGTGGTTTTTTATTTAACCTGTAAAAATAATTTTCCCTTTTTCACATCAAGTCATTCTCAGCATCTTGTCTGTGTGACGTCACACCGACAAAGGCTGCTCCCACGATAGATTGACTGACACAGCTGGCAAGCAGAGCTCATTAGCATTTCAAGCAACATCCACCAGAACAGGCTGATTTTTGCAGAACTGATTTTGGCAAGGTAAAAATTGTGTTCCCTGTCAATACTCTACTTGTACTGCGTCGCTAGACATTATGGGAAAAAGCCTTTTTTCTCCTTAACTGAAGCCTTTTCAATCACGCAGTGAAACTGCACGATTATTGTTTCGTGCAGTGCTTTAGAAACGAACCAATAGATCGGCAGCGGTGCTGCACAATCCTATGGCAAAGATGCCCGCCATCGCCCGCTGAACAGGGCGGGGTTACACCCTATATAAGCAGGCATTTCGGCACAGATGCTCAGATTTTTCTCCTTCAGCAACGATCTTCATGTCAAGCTGATTTACAACTGCTCCCCGTTGACACGCATTGCAGCGGGCTTTGGACTTTCTGCTCGGCTGAATCGCTGCTTACCTCGCACTCCCAGCTTTGAAGTAGCCGCGGTCCCGTTCCCTGCCGCCATCTGGCAATTATAGTCCAAAAAGAGCATACTAAAAGAGCAAAGGCGTTGTTTCAAATGCCTCGCTGTCATTGCAGCCACTCTGAGTGCGTTTCATGCTTGGGGAAATCCCATGCTGAAGTAGCGCTCTTAGAGGCTGATTGCTCTCACTGTGAGAGTTTCAGCCTCGCCTCTTTGCGCTCGCGGGTCACTTTCTTTTCAGAAAGCCCCGCACCCTGCACCCTCCCGTTTTCTCCCTCCCAGGAACCTGTGAGGAAAAAACAGCGGGCCAAAGGACTTCAGCGCTCTGTGGCAAGCGAGCTCACATTGGCTTAGGTCCCGCGTGCCTCGTTTTCACCACAAAGGGAGGTTTCTCCCGTTTTATTCACCCAGCCTGACCAACGTCCCCTTGCCAATGCAGGTGATCTGGTCTCGTCTGGGGGAAGTGAGGATGAGCATGCAGATGACAGTGTGTCATTGGCAGCATCGGATGCAGAGGAAGGACAGGGAGGAATCTGCATCCTCAACTACCTCGACGACCAGTGGCGGACTGGCCGTCTGGACGTTCTGGAGAATACCAGAACGGCCGCTGCAGCAGGACGGCCGTCGGCCTCTGTGCAGCCGTCACAGTTTTTTCTTCTTCTTTTTTTCTTGCTTATAATTTGCTGTTGTTCCATGTCAAGACCGATAGGTGGCAACAATGCGCTTACAAGCCCATAGACGCGCAAGCTAAGTGTAGATGGGAGAAAGAACATGGATACTGCAGGTGTTGGTAATACGAAAAAAAAGGAAAGAAAAGGGTGTGAAGGAGGAGGCTGCGGCCGCAGCAGCACAGGGACATAGAGATGAGGGACAGGTGCAGGAACAGGTGGAAGTTCCCCAGACAAGTGCAGGGCAACTTGGGCAAGTAAGCATGAAAGGAGGATAATTAGGGTTATTTCCTAGGTGATCTGACATTAGCAAATGTTATTTAAGGTTGCTACATTTTTATCTATACCCCCAATGAAATAAAACTATTGCAGTTTTACAGTTGATTAGCTATAAAACACAATATAAACATGACGCAGCATTAACATGAAGGCAGAAGAAATATTTAATAAGTAATTAAACCGTTTTTGTGCACACTGCAAAAACTCCATCTAATCAAGTAAAAAAATCTTGTTTCCAGCTAAAAAGTATTTTAAATCTTGTTACTTATATATTAAGCGAGAGCAGAAGGTGCTAGTTTATTCATCTTATATTGAGTATATATGCCTTATTTTTAGAATTCTTACCAAGTGTCATTTGTCTTGTTTCATTGGCAGATTATTTCACTTAATTTAAGAAGTTTTCGACTAAAATCAAGTATTTTAAGGGTTAGGTTAGTCGAAAGCTTCTTAAATTAAGTGAAATAATCTGCCAATGTAATAAGACAAATCACACTTACTAAGAATTCTCAAAATAAGACAAATATACTTAAAATAAGATTAATAATATAACATCTTCTGCTCTTGCTTAGTATACAAGTCTCAAAACAAGATCAAAAATACTTTTTAGCTGGAAACAAGATTTTTTGACTTGGTTAGATGAACAGTTTTTGCAGTGCCGTATTTTTTGCACAAATTAATTAAGAGATTAGTAAGTAGTAAATACAGTTTAAGATTGCATGCCATTCATACCATTTGTTTTTGTATGTTTTAGGTAGTCACCTCACCTGCATATTTTTCAGCAGAGAGACATTAAAAGAGTGCTGTTTATTTCTGTGAGTATTCTACACTATGCTTTTAACACATCTTTTAGTCAACATCAGAGATAATGCTATAATTTGGAAGCTAAAACATCATGGGTTAAGATTTAAGTATTTTCCCTGCTGAAAAAAACAGCATATGCTGGTTAGGTAGGTTTTGGTGCTGGGATGCTGGTTTTAGCTGGTTTATGCTGGTTTATGCTGGCCATTTGCTGGTTTATGCTGGTCATGTTGCTGGTTTATGCTGGTCCTTTGCTGGTTTATGCTGGTCCTTGACCAGCAACATGGCCAGCATAAACCAGCAAAGGACCAGCATTAACCAGCAAAGGACCAGCATAAACCAGCTAAAACCAGCATCCCAGCACCAAAACCTACCAGCATATGCTGTTTTTTTCAGCAGGGTTGAGACCCGTGTCTGTTGCTGATTAGCTTTCACACACATCTGTTGTTGTGGGCTGAGCCGAGTCAAAGTCCAGGGCTGTTTTTTAGTCCCAGTCCGCCACTGTCGACGACTGGCTCATTTTGGCCCAGTCAGAGGCAGAACTGAAAGCGCACAAGACCCTCCTCCTCAGCCACTTGGAATGCCTGGGGCTCAGGGTCAATTTTGCCAAGAGCTTGTTGATTCTCAGTCAACGCATATCGTTCCTGGGGACAATCCTCGACTCAGTTCAAATGAGAGCGGCAGTCACGACGGAGCGCTTGGGCCATACAGAATCTTGCGGCCTCCTTCAAAATAGGAGCCCCTTGCCCTCTCAAGATGTTTCAGAGAATTCTAGGCCTTATGGCCGCAGCTTCTCCAGCTCTGCAGCTAGGCCTGCTTCGAATGCGGCCCCTTCAGCCCTGGCTGAAACCGCGGGTGCCCAACCATGCTTGGCCTCTGTCTCAAGGTGGACCAGGCCTGTGTGACGGCCCTGGCCCCTTGGTTAAAGGATCGCTGGATGAGGAGGGGAGCAGCCCTAGGGATGGTCAGCAGAAGGAAGGTGATCTCGACAGACGCTTCCAACACAGGGTGGGGAGCTCTGTGCGAAGGCAGACCCACTTTCGGCAGGCAGACCGACTTTCGGCCTCTGGTCGAAAGCGGAACAGGAACTTCACATCAACTGCTTGGAAATGCTAGCAGTGTTTCGAGCCTGTCAGTTCTTCCTGCCGGAACTGCAGGGACACCATGTGCTGATTCGATCAGACAACATGTCGGTGGTGTCCTACATAAATCGCCAGGGAGGCCTTTCCTCGAAGCGCCTCCTTGCTCCTGGCGCAAGGCCTCCTGGAATGGGCTCAGCTACACTTGAGCTTGCTAAGAGCAGCTCATGTTCCAGGCAAGCTGAATCCGGGAGCGGATATGTTATCACGGAGCAACATTCCCTCAGAGGAGTGGAGGCTCCGCAGATGGTTTAGAGCATTTGGGAGATCTTTGGCAAGGCCGAAGTGGACCTTTTTGCGTCAGAAGACAACTCTCATTGCCCAATTTACTATTCGAAGGACAGGGATGCGTTGGCCCACGACTGGCCCGACCTCCTTCTTTATGCCTTTCCCCCGATTGCTCTGATTCCACAGGTAATCAGGTGAACAGGGAGCAGAAGAGCAGGGTGCTGATGGTAGCCCCTCTCTGGAGGAACCAGCATTGGGTCTCAGAACTGACACAGCTGTTTGCAGCAGCCCCTTGGCCCATTTCTCTGAGACAGGACCTCCTTTCTCAAGCGAACGGGTCAATATGGCACCCCAGACCCAAGCTGTGGGACCTACACCTATGGCCGCTCAATGGGAGTCTGCAAACCTCCCAGAGCGTGTGGTGAAAACTATTTTAGAGGCTAGAGCCCCGTCTACAAGATGTCTCTATGCCCGTAAGTGGTCAGTGTTCTCCGCTTGGTGCGTAGACCACAGGCTAGGCCCGCCCACTGCTGACTTATCGTCAATTCTGGCCTTCCTGCAGGAGCTGCTGGACAAGGGATGTTCCCCATCCACGCTCAAGGTCTATGTGGCAGCCATGTCGACCTTTCATGACCCTATTGCAGTACAATCAGTGGGCAAAAACAACTTGATTGTTCGTTTTCTGAGAGGGGCCAGGAGGCTGAATCCGCCTTGCTCCCTCACTGTCCCTACGTGGGAGCCGCTGCAAAGGCCAGTCTCCGAATCCTTTCGCTAAAGACTGTTTTGCTCTTGGCGCTAGCATCAGTCAAGCATGTAGGAGACCTGCAGGCGCTTTTTTGTAAGCCCCACATGCCTAGAATTCGGGCCTAACGACTCTAAGGACATCCTGAAACCAAGGCTGGGATATACACCTAAAGTGCTCTCCACTCCGTTCAGAGTACAGGTGGTTACACTTTCTGCGGTTCCTCTGTCAGATGAGGACCAGGAATTAGCGCTGCTCTGCCCCGTCAGAGCACTTAGAATTTATATTGAGCGTTCTGCTCCGTTCAGAAAATCGAACCAGCTCTTTGTTAGCTTTGGTAATCGCATTAAAGCAGCGGTTCCCAATTCCAGTCCTCGCGCCCCACCGCTCTGCACATTTTGCATGTCTCTCTTAGTTAACACACCTGATTCAGATAACCAGCTCATTAGAAGTGAGGTCCGTGCAGGAACTGCAATCCGATTGACATGGTCCCTGCAAAGTGTTCATTGCTCCCTGCTCCCTAAGCGGTGGAAATCTGTTTACTATACTTCGAAACATTCATTCACATATTTGCACTATGCCACCGCATGTAGCGTCTTCACAAACAGATGAAACTTACTAGAGAAGTGTGACATAAGTGCATCTGTAAATAAATGCATTTTAAATTTACGTCTCGCACGCTTTAATGATCTTCAAATGGAACACATACGCTCGCTTCGAACTAATGAATAATGGCGGAATATCCTGTGATGTCCACTTCGAAGGGCAGTAACGTTGAAATAGAACAAACGTCGGAAGCGATGCGTGAAACACACAAAATTTGCAGAGCGGTGGGTCGCGAGGACTGGAATTGGGAACCGCTGCATTAAAGGACTTCCGGTCATGAAGCGGAGACTTTATGGATGGATAGTTGACTCTATCGTACTAGCGTACTCTTCATTGGGCCTGCAATGTCCCACTGGAGTACGGGGCCACTCCACTAGAGGCATTGCCTTATCGTGGGCGTGGTCTAAGGGAGTGTCCATTACTGAAATCTGTGCGGCGGCAGGCTGGGCCTCTCCAGAACCTGGGCTGTACAGGGAGTTCTTGACTGTAGGCACGTTCAAGCTCCTCGAGCCAGTACTTGTGCGCTCTAGACCCCTGGGGCGTCTGAGCTGCACAAGTCATGGAATGATTGCTAAGGCCGGGCGTAACCTCACTGTAGCTTAGCCTGCTAGTACCTGAGAGGATGTATTATGTTTCTCTATGAGCCTTACATACTTATAGAGTACATATTTCTGTCATTCCATAACCTGGACGTCCCTGCCCTACAAACCAGGGCCCTCTCTGCTTAAGAAGGTGTATACTTGTCACCTAGAACCAGGGATGTAGAGGGAGTTCTTGACCGTAGACACGTTCAAGCTCCTCGAGCCAGTACTTGAGTGTTTTAGACCACTGGGGCGTCTAAGCTGTACAAGTCATAGAATGATTACTAAAGGGCCGGGCATAACCTCACTGTAGCTTAGCCTGTTAGTGCCTGGTAGGACGTGTTGTGTTGCTCTATGAGCCTTACATGCTTATGGAGTACATATTCCGTCGTTCTTCTACCTGAGGATTGTGCAGCACCGCTGCCGATCTATTGGTTCGTTTCTATAGCACTGCACGAACCAATAATCGTGCAGTTTCACTGCGTGATTAAAAAGGCTTCAGTTAAGGAGAAAAAAAGGCTTTTTCCCTTAGCGTCTAGTGACGCAGTACTCGTTCCCGTATCTAAGGGAACCGAGGTTATGCTAGTAACCGAGTTCGTTTTTTACACTACCAAGGAAAAATTGTAACCAAAAAATGTTATAGACTTCAGTGTTGGGGAAAGTTACTTTTAAAAGTAATGCATTACAATATTGAGTTACTCCCTAAAAAAGTAACTAATTACGTTACTTAGTTACTTTTTATGGAAAGTAATGCGTTACATTACTTTTGCATTACTTTTCAAATCTGGGCAGGGCTTGCTTGTTTGTTTTTTTATATAAAAAGTTCTATTTTATTTTTTTTTTTTTACACCAAAAGCCTGAGGCTTAGAGAAAAGTAAATTCACGTCTGTACAGTAGACCGCAAAAAAAAGTCAACTCTTCAGCAATAAAAAAAAAAAAAACGGTTAATAAAATGGGATTAAATACATAAAGGATATTTGTATTATTTAACATATAACATAATTATTGCAGGTTTGCGTTGAATTTCACTGTTTTTATTCATTTTGAGGAATACTGTATCTGTTTTTTTACTGAGTAAGATGAATTAATGCATGCTCACATTTATTCTAGAACTAAAGTAACATCTTACTCACAATTTCTCTCAACATGAGGACAGGATAGCTTTTAATCAATAAACGCGAGTAAGTATGTAATGCGTTACTTTACTAGTTTCTTGGAAAAAGTAATATTATTACGTTATTTGCGTTAGACTTTTCATTACAGTTTTTTACAGACGCTAGGACACATTTCTCAATACTTAGGTCACTTTTGCAAAACTCTTCACACAATTTTCCTAACCGACTTTCAGCTTGGCAAAGCAGTTCATTTCACATTCAAAATGCACTACAACAACCAAAACACTTTATTCAGATTTCAAATAAACTCATTCTTCCAGAACACTAGCAAAGGTTGACAGCCGACAAACACACTTTGTCACCCACAAAACAATGACCTAAAAACCACTAACAACAAGTAGCATTACACAGTGTTTTCTTGTGTAAAACAAGGACACATCTCTGTTTATAATTGCAATATATATTGTTTATAACTGCAATATATGTTACTGGAATGAATCAGACATGATGCAGAATTCGTCAATATTTTATGTTGTTTATTTATTTTTATTTTTTTGCACTAAGTAATTCCAAAATACAAGAATTTGTAAACACACCATCCACTGATACAGACACAATAGTAATGCTAATCTACTCGCATTTTTAGATTTGAAATATGTTTCAATAAAATATTGCTGTTGAATTTTGCTGTCTTATTCATTTTTGCATTATGTTATTGTTTTGAACATGAGTTTAACAGTTTTGAAAACAGTATGTAAGCATGTGCAAAATGTCCTGTACGTACAAAGATTTTTGGCAGTTGTTGTGTCTGAGTGAGAAAAGAATTCATGAAATTTGAGAGATGTAGTCATTGAATGCATTTTGTGCCAAAACAATGATAATTGATCCTCAGTTTAGCCCACATAGACTTCTGTTGTGCTCACTGTGTGAAGAGTTTTGCAAAAGTGACCTAAGTATTGAGAAATGTTTCCTAGCGTCTGTAAAAAACTGTAAGGCCCTAAAGAATCATATCAACTTGTGATAAAAGGGCATCCAATGCTTGTATAATATACCGATAAAGCTTGTATTTTAACATTTTATTAAAATGTGTATTTAAGTCATTTTTTAAGGGTTCATTCTAACAGCTCTTTACAGTTTTTTTTTTTATTATTTTTTTTTTTTTTACAGACGCTAGGTCACATTTCTCAATACTTTTCACACAATTCTCCTAACCGACTTTCAGCTTGGCAAAGCAGGTCATTTCACATTCAAAATGCACTACAACTACCAAAACACTTTATTCAGGTCTCAAATAAACTCATTCTTCCAGAACACTAGCAAAGGTTGACAGCCGACAAACACACTTTGTCACCCACAAAACAATGAGCTAAAAAAACACTAACAACACGTAGCATTACACAGTGTTTTCTTGTGTAAAACAAGGACACATCTCTGTTTATAATTGCAATATATATTGTTTATAACTGCAATATATGTTACTGGAATAAATCAGACATGATGCAGAATTCGTCAATATTTTATGTTGTAATTATGTAAGTAATTACAAAATACAAGAATTTGTATACACACACCATCCACTGATACAGATACAATAGTAATGCTAATCTACTGCATTTTTAGATTCGAAATATGTTTCAATAAAATATTGCTGTTGAATTTTGCTGTCTTATTCAGTTTTGCATTATGTTATTGTTTTGAACATAAGTTTAACAGTTTTGAAAACAGTATGTAAGCATGTGCAAAATGTCCTGTACGTACAAAGATTTTTGGCAGTTGTTGTGTCTGAGTAAGAAAAGAATTCATGAAATTTGAGAGATGTAGTCACTGAATGCAGTTTGTGCCAAAACAATGATAATTGATCCTCAGTTTAGCCCACATAGACTTCTGTTGTGCTCACTGTGTGAAGAGTTTTGCAAAAGTGACCTAAGTATTGAGAAATGTGTCCTAGCGTCTGTAAAAAAAAACTGTAATAAGGACTAGAAACATCTACACCTAGTAATTCCTGATCGTTTATTCCTGTAAAATGTTTTGTGGTTAAGTTTGTTCTTTAAAATCAACATGGTTTAATATGGTAAGAAAACAGAAACAAAAATTCTGTTATCATTTACTCTCCCTCATATGCCATGGGGTGTCCAAACCTTCTTCTTGGGCTACTGCCCTGCAGAGTTGAGCTTAAACCCTAATTAAACACACATTAAACTGCTAATCAAAATCTTTAGACTCACTAGAAACTTCCAGGCACGTGAGTTGGAGCTGGCTGGATTTACACTCTGCAAAATGTTGTCCCTTTTATACGGAAAAAACACATTTTTGTGAAAAGACATTTTTATTTTTTAAAAAAGTCAGTGTTTAAAACAAAACATAACAGTCCAGTGTATAACAGAAGGAGCCAAAAGTGTGTTAAAGGGAGCCAGTTCTTAAATTCAAAAGTTAACTGTGATTGACGCGCAATTCGTCACTCACTGCTGCGGCTACAGTGTTCAGCCACACAATTCCCTGTACTTGAAACATTGCTGTGGTTTTCTCTGTCAGCATGATTTGTATGTTGGAGTGTTGCAAAGAGACACTTGTATAACAAGATTTACTCTGCCAAGAACATGCTGTGGTTTTTCAGCCTCAGGCCATGGTCAGTCAAACTCATCATTATGTTTTTAAGCTCCTCAGACAAGAGGGTTAAGGAATGTGTGATTGTGTGTGTGTGTGTGTGTGTGTGTATGTGTGTGTGTGTGTGTGTGTGTGTGTGTGTGTGTGTGTGTGTGTGTGTGTGTGTGTGTGCGCGCGTGCGTGCGTGCGTCCCTGTGTGTGTATGTCTATATTAGCTGGTGTTTAGCCCTCTTTATCCCAGCATGCTGGACAACCTCCAAGAGCCTGACAAACCTTTATTGCAAGAATGACTCTGCCAACATCCTTCAATCTGTTGGTTTCTGTCCTTCTCATGTCCAGTGATGAATGACAGCCATGGCAGTTGACTATGTGAGTAACTGGAGATTTCTCTCAGTGTAATCCCAGTTCACTTACGGTCAGAGAGAACAAGTGAAATAATCAAAAAGGTTGAGTTAAATATATTTGTAAATAAAATCATAATGCTAATGTTTATAATATCTTAATACTTTATTATCACATTTAGCAGATTAGATTTAGGTAATAATATAGGTTACATGTTTTGAAGATAAAAGCAACTGAGACTCTAGTATATATCACCCTATCCGTACTGTAAGTTTGACAGACTTTATATATGTATACAGCCATATCTCATGTCTGCTTGTGTAATATTGCATTTATAAAACAGTTTGACAGCACGAGTGTGTAAACACATAAGAAAAAACAGCGGACAGACCCTTCTTTTGAGCAGAATAACTTCCTTCCATGGATTCAAATCTCAGTTTGACAGTTTAAAGGCTCTGTTACTAATTTGAAAACATAACTTTAGAACTAGTAACGTTGAGTTGCTTCATTGAAAGCTTATTGTATTACTGAATTAAATCTCACTGTATTATGTGTGGTAGAGTACTATAAGAGAGATGGACTGAGCAATTGTAACTACCTGCATCTGATAGCATTCATTCTTCATATTCACAATAAAACCTTAGTTTGAATGTCCACTGAGGAAAGCGTTATCTTTGTCGTAACGTTCATATCCTTTCATCTGTTAAGGGTGATTTCTGAAGACAGCACTGCTCAGTGCATTTGTAAGCTGGGTCAAGCTGTTGTTGAAACTAAAAATAACTTTCATTTCTTGTGTTTGCTTTAAAGTATAAAAGTCTTCAAAAACATTCTCTTTTTGCCATCTGATGGTGGAACAGTGTAACTAAAATCACCATCATGAACACAAACACCGTTTCTCAATATTAAACACTTTTAAATACTACTATTTATATAAAATACAGTATTAAATACTACTATTTTTTATATAAAATATTATTTATTGAATAATAATTAGAGGTGGGCATAGATTAATTTTTTTAATCTAGAATAATCTAGATTAAATCTTGAAATTAATCTACATTAATCTAGATTAAAATGGCTAATTTGAAGGCATTCAGAATATGTGTGCTACCCAAATAATGACTAAAAGTAAGTCTTTGAGAACGGGTTTCTCAAGCCAGGTGGCGCAGTAGACCAGGCGCTCATCTCCTGTTTCCAAAATGCATTACAAACTTCTTGACAATTGCATTTACAACACAATTAACTATACAAACTTGTGTAACCAAGTACTTTTGCGCAAAAGGCTGTACGACGTGCGCGTTCCCGTAAAATATACACAGGCGCGCAGGTATGGATAGCCTATCTGCGTGCATCTTCCAATAAACTGCGTTGCTTTTAGAAGCGTCAATTCAGTTGTTGCATAGTTAAATGTCTTTATTTCGGGATTATCAAAGTAAATTATAACTCAAACTTGAGATTTTACAGGGGCACAGCAGATTTTCACTGGGGCACGTGCCCCGGTAAAAAGGGTCTAGCAACGCACGCACCTGCCCTGAAGCGGCTTCATAACTGCATCCATGTCTGCGCGTCTCATTTGATGTGGTCATTTCACAGAAGTTGAAAACTCGTTCTCGCCTCCTACAGTGCAATTCAACTAGGTAGGCACGTTATCCGCGCTAAAATATCAAAGTGAAAGTCTTCATATCTTGCGTAGTTTAGACCCAGCTCCCAACCCAACTTTGAGAATAGATTAACGGCGATATTTTTTTTATCGCGCGATATGAGTCTCACGTTAACGCAGCACGTTAACGCCGATAACGGCCCACCACTAATAATAATATTTAATAAAAACAACAACCGCCATCATAAAAGTTGCTAGGCAATTCAGTCAAACATACACAGGCAGCGCTCTGACATACAACATTAAATATACATAAACATTATAAGATTTTGCCAAAACCGTCTTCTCTGGAACAAATAATACTATAATAAGAGGAAAAGGACTACCTGTTAGATTTACTCAAAACAAATTGTATCTCATGTTTAACCACTAGAGAGACATCAGAGCCAATGGTAAATTCCAGAAGATCTGGCCAAGGTGAGACTGCTCTCGGGTGGATTCATGAGCGCTGAATGGTCGCTGATGCCCTGGAGCTCACATGTCCAAAAACGTCTACACAATTTCTCAAATAGACATTATCTTTATTAATTGCATATCTGAACTACTCTACTAATTACTCATTCTATTATTGCTAATGTACACATTTTGAAATAATTGAGTAATTCTAAATGCTTTAGTAAAGCTATGGAAATTATTTAGTGACCAGAAAACAAATCAAAACTCCCTTATTTGAGAGATCTGGACATTCACTCAACCAACTTTAAATGTGCATCAGTGCATCTTCAAATGTTTTTAAACAGCATTGAAGGAGACATGCTAGACAGATAGTTGTTGTGTGTCAATTCTTGTGGTACATTTTTGTGGTCTCTTTATTATGTTGGGCTTTTAATAGGCTTGCTTTGAGAATACAACCTCCTCAAAGCATAATAACTGGAGTCACTTTATTTAGGAGACCATTTTTTAAATGTGATTTTTGTCAACCCTTCTCCTGGGGCTTTAAATAAATAACACAACTCCTTTAAGCACTGGACACTGTTTCCTTCGGAATGACAGACTTGTCAGTTCCAAACCTGTTCAGACGAGAAACTGACAGAGAATAAACAAGCATATTGGTCCTGTCAAACCTATGGAGACTGGAGAGAAACAAGTTATTCCGTCTGCCCCTAAATACATAGATGCACATGTACACAAACACGCAAGTCAAATACGCAAAACGCATCTACATTTATTGGCAGAGAAACAAAGATTCATCCACATTCTCCTGCTGGGAAAGTCAATGTTTAATAAAGGCTGAGGTGTTTTAGACATACTCAGCCCCTCCAGAGAGTGCTGCCGACACAGCCGGCCAGAACGCCCCATAATACGAGGCATTGAGTGGAGCTATTTGATTCTGAAAAGCAGGAGAAGGTGGTGATTGTGCTTTCGCTTGAAAATCGTAATGGGCAAGTTGCTGGGAGGGTCGATGGTTGGGTAGACATGACGTAAAGAAAAACAGCTTTGGTTTCAATTTGAGTCTTTTGCGTCATTCCTCTGAATGCCATAATAAATCATGGAAATGACATCCCATTAGCCTCACTCCAGGCTTCCGCCCTCCCCGGCCTCCTCTCAGCCTTCAGCTGCTTCTTCATATGGAGAGGTATGAAATATCACTGTGCAGGGAGAAAGACACAGAAGAAAAGCACTATGAAAGCAGAAAGAAGTGGCTCTGAGAGTCTAAATGAAAAGGTTATCAGGAGCCTGAAGAACGAAAAAGGCTGTTGAAAAAATCACAGAGCTAGACAGTAAGGGTAACTGGAGGGCAGAGTGAAAAGAAGGCAAGAGGAGTAGCTGTGTGCATCTGATGATGAACTGACGTCACAGCCAGTGCTCAGAGCGCAGCTTCAGGCAGAGAGGAGAAATGTGTTTGGCTTTTCACCTTTTCACTTTTAGATTCTTAAAGTGCCTGCTTTTGTGTCTAAAAGTGCTGCGTTTTCAGCTGTAGAGGTTTTATGTTCTCTGTTTTCTGAAGTTTGGGGACTGTGGGTTTAGTATAGCAGCTTGGCTCTGGAAATCAGTAAAGTGTACCAAAATGTTCCTGGCATGCTTTTCATTTATTAAAAAAAAAAAAAATCTTTAATATATAGCACATTGTTTTGCTCAAACACATTCTGCAGGCAAAGTCATTTTTTAAAATAAATTGTTTGCATAAATACTCCTGTTTTAATGTAATGTTGTTTAAATTAACAATGATTATTCTCAAAAGCATATTTTGTCCATTAAGGCATAACCCAAAACTATATGATTTTTCTGTGAGAAAAACTATTGATAAAAATGATTTTGAGATGAATAATGAATATGCAAAACAACTTTGCATTAAACATGCATTATGATGATGAGGAGGATAATGATGATAATTATTATTAGTAGTAGATATTCATAATACAGATTATGTTTTTATTCTTGCACAATAATGACAATATACAGTTGAGGTAAAAAGTGTAAAATGTAATCTGCAAAATGTTATAAAATCATACAAAATGCATGCTATTTTTATTTTAGCGCTGACCTGAATAAGACATTTAGTCCACAAGAGAAAATATGAGTTGAATTTATAAAAATGACCCCGTTCAAACACGCTTGATTCTTAATATTATATTGTTACCTGAATGATCCACATCTGTGTTTTTGTGTTTGGTGATAGTTGTTCATGAGTCCCTTGTTTGTCCTGAACAGTTAAACTGCCCGCTGTTCTTCAGAAAAGTCCTTCAGGTCCCAAAAATTATTTGGTTTTCAGCATTTTTGTGTATTTGAACCCTTTCCAACAATAACTGTATGATTTTGAGATACATCTTTTCACACTGAGGACAACTGAGAGACTCATGCAACTATTACAGAAGGTTCAAATGCTCACTGGTGCTCCAGAAGAAAAAAAAACGATGCAACTTTTAAACAGAATGAAGATGTGTACATTTTTCATGCATTGCTGTTAGGATAATGTTAGGATTTCTACTAAACAAATTTAAAAAGGGTTGAATATACCAGTAATGATTCATTTCTCTACTGTTGTTAGTGTAGGGGAGAGTGGGGACAGTTGCAATGTGTGGCAGTTGCAACATTGCTTATTTCTTCAAGTAGGAATAAGATGCAGTGATAATATTCATACTGCACGCTTTATTGGCCCCTCATACTTCCTGGAAGAAATCAGCCACATGTGATCATTCCTTCTACCCAAAATCATTTTCTTGGAAAAAAAAAGTAATTTTTATAAAGATTAGATTTTTGGTCATAGTGTCTAAGTTGTTTGTGTGACGAATTGTAAAAACATAACATTGTAATCTGTGCGTTCTTAGTTTCTAATAGGCATAGCTAGCGTGTGCCAATGATATGTTGTCAAGCTAATATACCAATTTTTATCATGGCTATCAATGTAGGGACAGTTGCAACACACTGTTGCAACCATCCCAACATGCTGTCCCTTACCAAAATATTGATTTAAAAGCTTGCCATAACATTACATAATTGTAATTTTATAATGACAATACTAATGAACCCCTTTAATAGCTAGTTATCTCTCCTTTTTTTAAGTGAATAGGTAAAAAATCTACTTGTTACTTAACAATGTTTTTAATCTACTATTCTTTGTTTTGTTTTGTTTTACAGCCAATTTACCTTGTTGAAGACCATGACTGTGAACAAATAAAATAAAGAAATTGCAAAATTATATTTAAGAATGATTTCATTACATTTTATTGAATGTTGCAACTGTCCCCTATTGTGAGGACGGTTGCAACATTTCACTTTGTCTATTTAAGTGTAAAGTGTACGTATATTATAATATGTACACATGTTGCAGCAATATGGGTGAGTAGCTGACAGATGCGGCTTTATTGTATTAAAATTTCGGCTTTCTAATACAAACAGTCTCTGAGAAACTAAAGGAAATGCAAAAAGTGTTGCAACCGTCCCCACTCTCCCCTATTTCTATTTGCATTCACCTAGCAGCCTGACTCTATATTCTCTGATCTGAAGGACTGTAGAAAAGAGTTTGCGGCTCATTCGAGTGAATAATTGACCCTGTGACTGTGAGAAGACAGAACATTCTGGGGAGGCAGTTAATAACCTTGCACTTCCAACGCGTACTGTTATTGTATTACAAACGTTTGAGCTCATTTGCGAATCAGCCCCCCTGAAGGCTATGTCTCAGCTGGCTTTGTTGACCCTCACACTTGATTTCATTGCATAAACGAACCGATCATAATCATAATGAGGCTTATAATCTGTGCCGAATTACTTGCTTGAGTTATTACTAACAATAACGTCTGTATTTCTTAATGTCATAGTGTATTTCATTACCTCAGACCGTGTATGAGATCTGGTGTGGACCAGAGGAGGGCGCTCTTGAATTGGCATGAGCATGAAGCGCTTAACCTTTTTACGAAGCCTTCAAAAATGTTGAATATAGCCTATACGTCAACGTCATTATATTTTTACCCATTTGTATTGTAATAATGCGTAAGTACACTGAAAACTTCTTTATCGTATACCATTTGTAAAGTTCATGGTGGTACATTGCCTAAAAGTATTATTACCTTCTGGATATGTGGCTGAGAAAAGGTGCCAAAGTAGTTGATAAATTGGCTTCTAATGAAACCTTCATTGCGGTGATTATTTGTAATTACGCAGATTGCGATGGCGGCTAATAATGCTCCTTCCATTCAGTGACGGGACAATCTTTCATCATTACTGAAATGTGTATGAATCAACACAAAAGCGATTTTCCGAAGTTGCTGACGCAAATGGATTATTAGGAGTTTTTCTTCTCCACAGGGAGAGGCTAACTGCATTAGATTGGAGTTATTCAGGAAAAACAGCCTCGATGTCTATACACCCTGGGGATTTTTTTCTTCTGTCTCGAAAGATCAGAACTTCTGCCACACGAGACTAGAAGCAGAGAGATTTTAGTGCTATACAAAAGTTCAGAATAAGGAATGGCTCAGAGATACATGAATCTGACAATTTGTGTGTCAAATAGGCTTTTGTCTGTGTCTACTTACTTTTTTTTAAATTAAACATATCAGGTAATGTTCAGCATTCATAAAGTTAATTCTCTAGCTAGTGTCAACATTACCTCTGTGCCATTGGAATTATTTGTACGCTGCTGTGTACTTGTGACAGACTTGGAAACTGAAATATTACTGATGGTATGCAGTTCTTTTGAAATTTTTGTCAATCAAAGAGTCAAAATTGTTATGGTTTTCACAAAAAATATTAAAGAGCACAAACGTTTTAGAATTGATAATAATCAGAAATGATTCCTGAGCAGCAAATCATATTAAAATGATTTCTAAAGGATGATGTGACACTGAAGACTGGAGTAATGATGACAAAATTAAAAACAATATTACTTTTTTTTTTTTTTTGTGTACTTCTGATCAAATAAGAGATTTTTATTTTCAAAAAACATTAAGAACCCTGCTTAAAAAAACAGCTAAAACCAGCCTAGGCTGGTTGGCTGGTCTTAGATGGTTTAAACTGGAAGTAACTGGTTTTAGTTGATGGTTTCCCAGCCTGACCAGCTAAGACCAGCCTGACTAGCCTGGCCAGGCTGGGAAAGTGGTCAAAACCCCTCTAAAACCAGCCTGCTGTCCAGCTATGACCAGCTAAAACCAGGCTGGTTGACCGTTTAAAAGTTTGGGGTCGGTGAGATTTCCCTGGTGAAAAAACAGCTAAAACCAACCTAGGTTGGTTGGCTGGTTTTAGCTGTTTTTTTCACCAGGGAAATCTCACCAACCCCAAACTTTTAAACGGTGTATTATAAGTCAACATAAAGTCCAACACCAGTCTTATGTCAGTTGTTTAGGAATCTGAAAATAAAAGAACAGAAAACTTAATTGAAATATGTTCAAAGTCAACAGCATAATTATTTTAGTGAAAATATGGACTAAATATGGACAGTTGTTGCAGGATAATGCCTGTGTAGTTAGAATCATCTCAATAAGATTTTTATGAGACATTTTTCATTGCAGTGAAGCTATTTTGTGTTTTCCATTTTTGTTCAGTCATCAGATATCAATCCATCTAGTTGAGTCTGTCCTCTGTTTTAGTTTATGTTTTTATAGTATGATAAAAAAGCAAGCAGCTACAAGTATGAAAATAAACGGTTTTCTGCCTGCGTCATCGGCGGGTTTCTCGATTACATAAACAAATGCAGTTTATTGTCAGTAAGCAGTCTGTGTAACAGGATACTGTTCACCCAGTTGTGTTTATCTAAGTTGGGTTTTCTCATGGAGAGACAGAAGTTCATTCCTCTGAGATATGACACTGTCTCGCGCAGCCGTTTGAATTTTAATAGCTCAGTGTGGGAAGGCCTTAAGTGCACTCACGCATGGATGACATCATAGGTCCCCACAGTGCTTTGCTGCAGGCAGCACAAACAGAGGTGACAGCCAGTGCAAACAAGGCAGAATAAAAATCCAGGGCTCAGCAGCAGACACCGCGCGCTATCGTGCCAGTGTGACCCAAAATCATTGAAGGCAATGAGGTCGTTTCCCTTCCACTGCCTACACAGTTGTTTATCTCTTATGTAAACATTCTGGACTATACAGTTGACACACTGCCAAAGTTAGATGAGCATGACTCCTAGAGCGTGACGTGACGTGTCTTCGGCCTGTTCCTTTTTTCCGCTGAGGAAGCCATTCAACACATTCAGTGAAGCACGATTGCAAATCCCGTCTCCCATGGCCGAGGTTGTCAGAAGGAGGCCGTAAATTTACAAGACTCTTCACAGTCAATTGACTGAAATGTACAAAAATGTTGGCATCATCATGTATCATTTTTAATATATTTTGAATTCTGTTCCCTAGAAACAAAAACAAATAGGAAGATACTGGAAAATGTAATGATATGTTAAATACTACATTTCCATGTATATAAATAGTGCTTATATTTTTCAGTATACCTCAGTGGCTATATATTGATACCATGTACGGCTATAGACTGATACAAAATGAAATATATATATATATATATATATATAAAGCAATGATGGCCAAAACTACACTATGTGTTTACATGTAATAGCTTTAATGAAATATGAAAATAATTAATTTCTCTTTCATCAGATGCCACGTGGTTTACATAAAGCATGTGTGTGTGTTCAAAAATATTCATACACACGCAATACCATAGTTATTTTTTCAGAGATAAAATATAAAATGTTTTACACTATACATGTAAATCATATATTTTCAACATACAATAAAAAAAAAATTATTACATCAATTTGTTAATATACAGTTGAAGTCAAAAGTTTACATACACCTTGCAGAATCTGCAAAATGTCTATTATTTAACCAAAATAAGATGGATCATAGAAAATGCATGTTTTTCTTTTATTTAGTACTGTCCTGAATAAGATATCTCACATAAAAGATATTTGCATATAGTATACAAGAGAAAATAATAGTTGAATTTATAAAAATGACCCACGATGCATTCAGACTTTTTGAATTTAAAAATAAATGGTAATAAATATAAATAAATAAATTGTATTTGTATATTTAACTTATTTTGTCTTCTTGGAAACATATATGTATCTTTTGTAGCTTCTGAATGGCAGTACTAAATGAAACAAAAAAGATATTTAGGCAAAATAAGAAAAATATATTCTTCAATCCTTATTCTGTTCAAAAGCTTTCACCCCTGGCTCTTAATGCGTGTTTTTTTTCCTTCTGGAGCATCAGTGAGCATTTGAACCTTTTTCTAATAGTTGCATAAGTCCCTCAGTTGTCCTCAGTGTGAAAAGATGGATCTCAGAATCATACAGTCATTGGAAAGGGTTCAAATACACAAAAATGCTGAAAAACCAAAGAATTTGTGGGATTGAGGATTTTTCTGAGAAACAGCAGACAGTTTAACTGTTCAGGACAAACAAGGGACTCGTGAACTATCACTAAAAAAAAGAACGCTGTGGATCATTCAGGTAACAACACAGTATTAAGAATCAAGTGGATGTAAACTTTTACATCCACATAACATGCATTTTGTATGATCCCACTTATTTTGGTGAAACAATTAGTAACGTTTTACAGATTCTGCAAGGTGTGTGTAAACTTTTGACTTCAACTGTATGGAAATATAGTTATAATGTTATCTAAAGTTATATTGGAAGTATGATTTCCTAACATTAAAGGGCATATTGGCACTTTAAAAAAAAATACTAAAGATATTATTAAATAATATTATTTTAGTATAGATGTGATGCAGGGGTCATACTGACTGTCTCTCTGTCTAACCCAGGAAACAACTGTTTGATAAATGGATTTCTGTGGGCTGTAGAGGATTGTAGGCCTTAGTTCAATAGTATGGAAATACAATACATTGACTTCTAAAGCCACTTTCTGTCATTTAGTCTCACAACAATGTGAAATCTTTATTTGGGTGCTTTCCTTAGCAAATATCGAATTTGTGTCATTAGCAAATATTGAATTCATATCATTAGTTTAATGAATTAAAAGAACGTCATGGAATTACCTCAATTAAAAGGTTAATGTATTTGACAGTGTGCTAAAGTGGGAGAGAAAATGGTCAAGCGAGGGGGTGTTTTGTCATCACAACATGACACAATGCAGTGCTGGTCACGTAGCACTCTCCTGTGTCACCCTCAACTCTGACACGTGACAGGAAACCTGATCTGCACATCCTCCATGGGAATGGGAAACAGACCGCCGGCTCTCACACACCTCCCTTACTCCACGGTTCGTTGCGGGGCAGTTATTGAATCATTAAATTATTCAAATTTAATTATTTAATTACATTTGGAATCCTGTAATAACCTTTGGAGCATCCAGGATATTTCAAATTAGGGGCTTGTGGTGAGAGACATTGACATGCAAAATTTGATTAGAGAAAACTGGACACACCCATGAGTCATCAATTATTTTGCCTGTTTTGTCTTAGGAGAAAAATTTTACATTTTTAAATGTGTTCTTCTGTTAATTTTGTCAGCTGTTAGTAGTAACTAGAATAAGTTACAAAAAAATATTGTATAAGGTCCTTAATGGTACACTACAAAGACCTTGTTCGAGCCATTGGTGTACCCATGGCTACTGGACATCTTTTCAAAGAGGAGAGAAAAAATAAATAGCATGTTTTGTTTTTACAAAAACTGACATTCTTTGAGAATTGCAGTTTTGAATAACCCATGGTAATTTTTTCACATTTATTGTGAGAACAAACTTTTAGCTTTATGATACTTCCATTCAGAGCAACTTTTCCTTGTGTACAAATAATGTGATACACCCTTGTTCAGAATGTCAGCCCAAATTTTTGTGCAAATCCAATTGAAATCCGACCTTGGGCCATAAAACCAGTCTGAAGTAGCACAAGCTTTCCACTGATGTACGGTTTGTTAGGATAGGACAATATTTGGCCAAGATACAACTAGACTACTTCAAAACCTGAAATCTGAGGGTGCAAAAAAATCTAAATATTGAGAAAATCGCCTTTAAAGTTGTCCAAATGAAGTACTTGGCAATGCATATTACCAAGTTTTGATATATTTACAGTAGTAATTTTACCAAAAAATCTGCATGGAACATGATCTTTACCTAATATCCTAATGATTTTTGGCATAAAAGAAAAATTTATCATTTTGACCCATACAATATATTTTTGGCTATTGCTAAAAAAAAAAAACCATGCTACTTAAGGTTTTGCGGTCCAGGGTCACATATTTGAACAAAGACATGCCTTGGAAGATTTTGTAATATTTTTTTTTTCCTTTAAAAAAAAGTTACATAGTTTAGCTGTAAAGGGGTCATGAACTGAGAAATCAAACCTTTCTCAGATCTTTTGACATATAAGAGGTCATTGTACTATAAAACATCCCAGTTTCAGAACTCAAAACTTTTTTTCGTTAGTCTAGGCCCTGTTTACACTACACAACTGAAAACTTATGTCAAATGACCATTTATGCAGGTACAACCTTAGATTCCCTATTATTTAAAAGGAGGATGTATCTACGCACTTGGAGTGGCTAAATGATATATCTACCTATACAGATCTATAGGTACAATGATGAGCATTATGTTATTGTTCACACAGTCATCAAAGATACACAGAGAGAATGTGGGCAGCCAAAATCTCTGTTATAGTCCATTTACACTGAAACACAACCCCAGAGTTTTCAAACTAAAATGGGGTCTTCAGCATTTTTTTAAAGTCTCTGTTTTCGAGGGTCAAAAGTGCCCGAGTGGTGTAAACAATAACAGGCGTAAGCGTAGCAAAACTTATGCGTTTTAAAACGAAAACGCACTAGTGTAAACGCAGCCTAAAACAGCTTATATTGAAGGCAGTTTGCCAAAAAGATAGCTTTTAAAATGTTCTACTCTATTATGTAATAATGCAAATAAGCACCGCCTTTGCAGAAGAAGATCGACATCGCTGCCTGTTCAGCCCCGCCCACCAATTCGCGAGTGTAGTGTAAATAATGAGAGCAGCAAAGGCCGCTGATTTACATAGAAACTAAACGATAAAGATGGTTCTGACAACAAGACACTGTGCAGTGCTAAGTTGTGGAAAAACACTGTCTTTGCATTGCCTTCCTTCTGATCCTAATGTTAGGAAACAGGGAAGAGTGAATGAAGTTTATTTTAATGAAGTTTCAGATAGTGAACTCTGTCCATTCCACACTTAACAAACAAGGAACAATTCGACGCGGGAATTTCAGAAAGATTGAAACCAAAAGACGATGTTGAGCCAACTATATTGGAATCGACAGTAATGTGGCAACACACAAGTGTGAGTAACTGTTTTTTACGTGGTCACTATTGCTTGTTTGAAAGGTAGGCTAGTGAGTATCAAAGTCCCTTTAAGACAAGTCATGTCACTCGGCGGCCATCTTTGAAACGCCTCTCGGGCAGGCAAGTGCGGCTCCTATCTCTTTGAATGGGGAAACATAAATTTCTCAAAAACTGTTCACCAAGCTTACGATTAAATTTCATATTTTAAATCTCCAAAGAAATCCAACAAGAACTGCCTCATAAATATGGTTCCTTGTGCTCCAATAGCGTTAAAAACGCTTATTTTTCCGGCTAGTTGAGCCAGTGCGCATGCGCAGTACTGAGCGCACGTCTTAGAGCGCCGATTGTTTCTATAGACGTTATGCGCAACATTCTTCCGGGTTCTATAAAACAGCCTTAACTACTTCCGGCCGTCCGCTACTGGTACAGCGAAGATAGGGACGTTCTAAAACGCTTAACGTGAAAAACGCTTAACGTACGTAAAAAAACGACCAGGAAACTTCAAATTTCTGTCAAACCTTACTTTTAACAAACACTAACTACTGTCAAAAGAACGAGCCCTTATTCCACAGATAAAGTGAATAATATCACGTTAAGCGTTTTCTCCCCCATAGAAGGCCATTATAAGGAAACAGCTTAACGTGGTTTAACGTACCTCAACAGCGACCAGGGAAGACCAAACTTCTGTCAAATTTTACTTATAATAAATAATTGCTGCTGTCAAAAGAACGAGCTCTTATTCAGCATATAAAGTAATCGCTCCCCTAGTCCATTACAAAAAAAAGCTTAACGTATCTTAACAACGACTGGGGAAAACCAAATTTATGTCAAATGTTACATATAATAAACACTTGCTGCTGTCAAAAGAATGAGATCTCATTCAGCATATAAAGTGAATAATATCACGTTAAGCGTTATTTCACATAGAAGTCAGTTTAACGTGGACGCTTCGACGAATTGAGAACATTGTAATTTTGTTCAGTTTAATTTTGTAATAAGCACGAAAGTTAAGACAGGTAGCCTACATTTTATCCTGCTGTCTGTAATGATCAGTCCTTTGCGCAGACCTCAGTGAAGTTGGCACGCATAAAAAAAGAAATATTCACCAAAACTATCATTCGTTTGTGCTCGATTTGTGCTGTTGTAATGAGAGTCAAATATATTTCCCCTTCCTAGAAATAACAAAAACAATTCGAGGCAGTGATGTCCCTCTCCACCCTGCTTGGCAGCAGAGTTTTAAAATAAATTTATTGTTGCCAACCGCAGCTCCGTTTTTGTGTGGTCGATTGTCCCGATAGAATAGAATGAACATTCTTTTTTTTCTCTACCGTAAAACATTACAAATTTCTGGAGAAAATGTGATGGCACGCAAAGTTGGTCCAAATTCATGATTCTTTATTATAAGTAAAATTTGACAGAAGATTAAGGTACGCTAAACCAGGCTAAGCTGAGTCCTTATAATGGACTTCTATGGGGAACGCGTATTATTCTCTTTATGCTGCTCGTTCTTTTGACAGCAGAAAGTGTTGTTGTTTTTCTATGGGGAATAACGCGTAACATTCACTATACGCTGAATAAGAGCTCATTCTTTTAACAGCAGCTAGTGTATTTTGTAAGAACGAGCAGCATAAAGAGAATAATATCAAGCTACGCGCTCCCCATAGTCCATAAGGACTCAGCCTGGTTTAGCGTATATTCTGTCAAATTTTACTTATAAAAAAGAAGTCATGAATTTGGACCAACTTTGCGTGCCATCACATTTTCTCCAGAAATTTGTAATGTGTTAAGCCAAGTTAAGTTATTTCCTTATCTATGGGGGACGCTTAACGTGATATATTCACTTTATATGCTGAATGAGATCTCGTTCTTTTGACAGCAGCAAGTGTTTATTATATGTAACATTTGACAGAAGTTTGGTCTTCCCTGGTCGCTGTTGAGGTACGTTAAACCACGTTAAGCTGTTTCCTTATAATGGCCTTCTATGGGGGAGAAAACGCTTAACGTGATATTATTCACTTTATCTGTGGAATAAGGGCTCGTTCTTTTCACAGTAGTTAGTGTTTGTTAGAAGTAAGGTTTGACAGAAATTTGGGGTTTCCTGGTCGTTTTTTTTACGTACGTTAAGCCACGTTAAGCGTTTTTCACGTTAAGCGTTTTAGAACGTCCCTATCTTCGCTGTACCAGTAGCGGACGGCCGGAAGTAGTTAAGGCTGTTTTGTAGAACCCGGAAGAATGTTGCGCATAACGTCTATTGCAACCGGGACTTCTAACTGCAGCTGCAGTGACGTGCTGACTTTACTAATCAACGATTGGCTCTTTCACTAAGAAGGCGGGGCTTCGTGGCCATAATGAACGTTGCATTTTTCCCCATTCAAAACTATGCGAGTGACATGTCTTGGGTATTCTATAGTCTTTGGTGAGTATAATGCGTTTTTAACCTAAATTAAACCAGCTTCCATGTGTGAAAAACTGTTTGCAAAACATAGCAGTGGGCGTTTACATGAGGGTACAATCTGCCACGCCTATTCAAACAGCGTTAGGGGGGTCAAAACAAGACAGAATATAGTCCATAACTTCTAAATTATAATGTTTTTGATCTAAACATCTTGATAACATTATAAGTGGACCTCAGAGGACAGTACACAATACTTAAAAAAGCCAGTTCATGACCCCTTTATTAACAACATTTAAAAACAATTTACACACAATTTACACCCTTTTAACACACTGCTATCATCATCATCATCTTCATCAATGGTATTATTAACAAGAGTAGTAGTATTGTTCTTAATTACTGTCACATATTTAGTTTGAGGGAAAAATAGAGCAGTTTTGATATTAAAAATGAAAGTAATAAGAGAGAGAGAGGGTGAGAGGTTCTCGCTTGCTCCAGTGCTTCCAGGGTCAGTTGTTTGCTGAATGACGCACATCGAGCCCCAGTTAATATTGTACAGGAGGCACTGGCGTCTGACTGAGCATTCCATTACAGGCCTTTCATGCTGAGTTCACTAAGCAGCTGTGCACTGATTTAGCCCCCCCCCCCCTCTCTCTCTCTCTCTCTCTCTCTCTCTCTCTCTCTCTCTCTCTCTCTCTTTGCCCTGGGATCAAAGTCTGGGTCATTTACCAACATTAAAGAGAAAGGACATAATACAGATCAATAGCGTGACATAGAAGAGTTCATTACACTGCACAGTTTTATTTGGTCCAATCCTAACTGTTTATTTTGCTCCTGTTTACCATAGATACTTGTACTGTACGTCAGTAGCTGATGCGTCACAAGTTTTTTGTTATCAATAATAATATATTTTGGGTCAAAATAGCATGACTGTATGAGAGAAAGTGTGTATAGATAAACCTTTCTTTATCACATAATCCATATCACGAAAACCATGTGCGTAACAATCATTGCGAATTAAATTGAAATGGCTATTAAAATATTTACCAAGTCTGCTTTCTAAATACATAATCATGATAAATGCCCTATTGACTTGGAAATTCCTGTGGTGAAAAAAAATCTGACAACGACAATGCAAATGTCAAGCAATCTTAAAGTCTCTCAGAAAGTCAAGCCGCCTTTCTGAGAAATGCACTATTACACCCAACCCAGTACCGGCTGTTTCTTGTTAGTGACGCAAAGCCTTTTCTCAACCTGTGAAGCACACGTTCTCCTTTCAATAATCTCCTTGAGTGTCACGGTGGACTGTAAGGAAGAGTTATGCAACAGACTGAATGGGAATGGTCTTATAATGACTCCATTATCATAAAGGTTAAACCCCTCACTGTTTCACAACTCTGGCCAAAGTGGTTTGTGTGCTCTGCTTTGTTCAAAATGTACACTACTCTCCTGAAAGTGATTGCTATTCACAGCTGGAAGTTTATAGAAACTAGAAATGTCCATCACATTAAAATCATCAAGAAAAGTGCCCCAAAGAAGTTGGATTTTAGCAAGCTTGGATTTGTTGTTTATGTGATTGATGCCAACAGCATAGGCCGTACTGTGCAGCTTATGACAAGAAGATTATGAAGTACTGAACAAACAGCTTTCTGGCAAGTTCATAAATGATCTTGTTGTTTCTTGACCTGTTAAAAAGCAAGTTACACTCTCTCTTTTTAACTTGATTCATCCAAAACATATTCATATTTTGAAAGGGTTAATTTACTTCCAGAAGAAAATTTCCCTGATAACTTACTCGTCCTTATGTCATCCAAACTGTTCATGTCTTACTTTTTTTAGTTGAAAAGAAGGTTTTTGAGAAAAAAACCATTCCTGGACTTTTCTCCATATAGTGGTTTTAAATTATTTAACAGGTTGAAGGTCCAAAGTATAGTTTCAATGCAGCTTCAAAGGGCTCTACATGATCGTGCAAAGAAAGTCTTACAAAAAACTTAACCCTTTAACAAAAAAAATAACGTAACCCTTTACAAAAAAAGGTAAAACAAAGTCGGAAGACCCTACATTTTTGAACTGAAGTACACAGACAAAGAACTAACTGCACATAACTTTTCCAGTATGTTTACGCACTGTTTAAAGACGCGCATGCGCATCGCAGAGCTAGTGCATGGCTTTCGTGGTTAAAAAGTATATAAATGTTTTTTTTTTTTTTTTTTTCTGAAAATGACTGATCGTTTCACTGAATAAGACCGTTATTATCAACTGGGATCGTGTAGAGACCTTTGAACCTTCGTTGAAACTGCAGTTTGGACCTTCAACCTGTTGGTCACCATCAAAGTTCTCTATATGGAGAAAAATCCTGGAATGGTTTCCTCAAAAACCCTAATTTCTTTTCCAAGAAAACAAGACATGTAAATTTTGACTGACATGGGCGTAAATTACCAGGAAATTTTCATTCTGAATGTGAACTAATCCTTTAAGTAGCAAAATTGCAGCCCTTTTTAAAAGCAACTAAATAATATCAATTTTCACTGACAGGTTACTACATTTAATAGCAGCCTATGCTGTTAAGGTGTGTTGTTCACACCAAGGACTAACCCTGCTAAAAGGGAACGTTCCTAAAACCTGCACTAACATTTTTGAAAAGTTATATGTTCAGACAAAACATACTTAAAGTAATGTTTGTAGAATGTTCTTAAGACTTTATTAAAACACAATGTTCTCATTTAATTGAGAGAATACTTTCAACATTCTCGAACATTCTCATGATGATTTTTAGTTGAACATTCTAAGAAACCATTTTTTACTCTAACTCAAATAATCAAGACAGGAAAACCGGATATTTTAGTGAAGCTAATCAGAATCGTCTCTAAATCAACTTTCAGAATCAACTTTGATAAGCTCAAACATTTTGAAAGCATCAAACAACAAAACTATGCACGCACTTGAGAACTGGGCCTTTTTTGGTTCCACTCGGTCCCTGCACCTCACATGTTTACACTTGAAATGTGTGCTACAGAAGTGGGCCCTTAAATAAATGTAAGGCTACGTTTACATGACAACAATGTGGTCAAAAACTGAAAAGTTTTTCCCTTTGCATTTTTCAAAAGTTTCACGTATACATGACAACGTTTTCAAAATGATTCGCATTTACACATATCCACAAAAATGCTGTATTACGAATGCTGTTTGTTCGTGCTTGCCTTTAAAATCGGCATACCTACATACCTAACACGTACCACACACGTGCATAACGTCACCGTTTTAAAAGACCGTATTGGGTGTTTACACCGAAACAATAACTGTGGCGTTTTCAAAAACGTCCACTTTTTCAGTCCCCAAAACACCACTGTAATGTTAATGAACAGGCAAAACGCAAAGTTTACAGTTTTTGGCTGAAAACTAAGTTCGACAGAAAAAATGTTCAAATTTTAATCTGTCACAGAAAATGGTCACGACTTACTGACTGACTTTTTGGCAGCCTAATGGCCTAATGGTTAGAGAGTCGGACTTGTAACCCAAAAGTTGTGGGTTTGAGTCTCAGTTCCGGCAGGGATTGTCGGTGAGGGGAGTGAATAACCAGCACGCTCTCCACCCTCAATACCACGACTGAGGTGAGACCCTTGACCCACTGAACCCCCAACTGCTCCCCAGGTGCCACAGGATTGGCTGACCACTGCTCCGTGTGTGTGTATGTGTACCTGGTATTCATCACGTTGTGGGGACCAAATGTCCCCACAAGGATAGGAATACCAGTAGATTTTGACCTTGTGGGGACATTTCTCAGGTCCCCATGAGGAAACAGGCTTATAAATCATGCACAATGAGTTTTTTTGATGAAGTAAAAGTATGCACAATCTCCTGTGAGGGCTAGGTTTAGGTGTAGGGTAGGTGTAGGGTGATAGAAAATACGGTTTGTACAGTATAAAAACCATTACGCCTATGGAATGTCCCCATAAAACATGTAAACCAGTGTGTGTGTGTGTGTGTGTGTGTGTGTGTGCGCGCGCACTTGGATGGGTTAAACGCAGAGCACAAATTCTGAGTATGGGCCACCATACTTGGCCACACGTCATGTCCTTTCCTTCCTTTAATTTAGAATGAACCACGCTATCTCATGAGCAATTCAAACATATTTGTGGCAAATTCATACAACCTCACTTGTACAATATTGTACATTTTCTGTGCGGGGTAGGTTTAGGAGCGGGGTTAGGGGTTGTCATAATACGAATTTCTATGAATTTGCCACCTCATAAAATACGTTTGCTTTTTCACAAATCATACAAATTCTTACTGGTTTCGACCTCCAAAACGACTTCTATAGAGGTCAGCTATGACATGCCTCTCTCAAATACTTAATTCTGATTGGTCAGTGGCTTTCTGTTCTCAAATATTCTTTCGTTTGACTGTTGTCCAAAACCAATTCCACAGCACACGGCATCTCTTTTAATACAATTATTTGAACTTACGTTCATGTTTTTATTTATTTGCTAAGTAGCCATGGGAAAATGTAAAGTCATCCAGTCATTATCTCACAATAAACTCATTTAGTGTGATATCAGACTCCTCCGCTCGCATTTAGATGTTGATCACCATGTCACAGTTTATTTTGTGATAATGAGCAGCTGACTGTACGTTATCTTTTACAAGTTTCCTATTGGAAGTTCAAAGTAAAGGTCTTCAAATATCAAATATCAGATATCTCCCATTGCTGTTTACTCGTACCTGGACAACTGTGAAGAGACTAAGAGCTAAAAGCATTTTTAAAATGACTTTGAAGTGGTTTCTGTGAGCTTCACGAGCTGCTAGCTGCTAGTCTCCCAGTGTTGCACTACATGACCTCTGACAGATTCAACTCATCTCTCACTCATACTTATCTCAGCTTACAATCTTGGCCACAGCATGTCCCAAAGGGGAAAGATAGAGCGGTGCCGTACCAAAATACCTCTGACTAACCTACCATACACACAACTATTGCACTCTATAACCCATGTAATGTCGTTACATCCACATGCTCGCCTGATTAATAACCGCTAACTTTAACCTGATACTCATCATATGCTATCGAACGTCCCAAGAGACATCTCAAGTGTTCAGCAATAAACACATTTCCTATAGAAGCATGTTTCCGCCACTTAATAAAAAATAAAAAAAGTTATTGCGACTTTTTATCTCACAATTCAGACTTTTTTTCTCAGAATTACGTGATACAAACGTATTATAAATTATATAGTCAGAATTAGGAGATATAAACTCAAATTATTCAAGACATAAATGCGAATTTATATCTCACAATTTGGACTTTTTTCCTCAGAATTGCATGATATAAACTTGCAATTGTGTGTTATAAAGTCATAATTGCGAGATATAATCTCACTATTGCAAGAAATAAAGTCAAAATTGCAAAATAAAACGTGCAATTCTGTTTTTTTTTCTCGCAAATGCGAATTTATATCTCACAATTCTGACGTTTTTCCTCAAAATTGCATGATATAAACTTGCAATTGCGTGTTATGAAGTCATAATTGCGAGATATAAACTTACAGTTGCAAGAAATAAAGTCAAAATTGCGAGATAAATCGTGCAATTCAGTTTTTCTCTCGCAAATGCTAATTTATATCTCACAATTCTGACTTTTTTCCTCAGAATTCCATGATATAAACTTGCAATTGTGAGTTATAAAGTCAGAATTGCAAGATATAAACTCACAGTTCTGGCTTTTTTCTCAGAATTGCATGATATAAACTCACAATTGCAAGAAATAAAGTCAGAATTGTGAGATAAAAATGTGCAATTCTCGTTTTTTTTTTTCTCTTGCAAATGCAAATTTATATCTCACAATTCTGACTTTTTTTCCTCAGAATTGCATGATATAAACTTGCAATTGGGAGTTATAAAATCCAGTTTTGAGGGGGAAAAAAGGACTGATATGTTCTCAAAATTGCGAGTTTATATTACACAATTCTGAGAAAAAATTTCATATCACAGTTCATATCACAAAAAATCAGAATTGCGAGATGTAAATTCGCAGTTGTGATAAAAAATAGTCTGAATTATGAGATAAAAAGTCACAATTACCTTTTTTTATTTATTCTGTGGTGGAAACAGGCTTACAAACATTCTTTGCTTAGATTATTGTTTAAAGAGAAAAAGCAATGAACTGCTTAAAAATGAGAGTTGTACCTCACAAGAAAAACAAATATTACACACCATAACAAATGCTAATAGTTTTCAAATACTACTTGATACTTACTTGAAGTTTCCTCTAATGAATGCTGTTAAAAGACACACCAAATTTGTTTCTTGTGTTTTTAAAACCCTGTTCATCTATAAGGCTGAAATGTACGGTGGCCGAGAGAGGCCAACGCGATGCAAACAAGAAAACACATGCAAACAGAAAAAACGACAACAAATTAAGGAAACATCTTCATCAGTTTGACAACACAGGCGCTGCAAATCCTCGCAACGCAAACACAAATACGGAAACGCGCTGCAAATTCTCACAACACAACCAAACTCAGAAACGCGCTGCGAACACACGAACGCGCTGCATATAACACGGTCCACAACGGAAATGTTTCAGGGGGACCTCAAAAAGTGACGAACTCATCTGGGACCTGATTATTTGTTCAGTGGCTGTTGGTCAGAGCAGAGGTGTTATCGGTGAACTATCGCCTTTTAGTGATAGTATAGTATCACTTAAAGGTGATAGTGATATAAATAATCAGGTAATATAGTGATATAAATAATCAGGTCCCAGATGAGTTCGTCACTTTTTGAGGTCCCCCTGAAACATTTCCGTTGTGGTCCGTGCTATATGCAGCGCGTTTGTTAGTTTGCAGCGCCCTCGTGTGTTCGCAGCGCGTTTCTGAGTTTGGTTGTGTTGTGAGAATTTGCAGCGCGTTTCCGTATTTGTGTTTGCGTTGCGAGGATTTGCAGCGCCTGTGTTGTCAAACTGATGAAGATGTTTTCTTAATTTGTTGTCGTTTTTTTCTGTTTGCATGTGTTTTCTTGTTTGCAGCGCGTTGGCCTCTCTCGGCCACCGTAGTAATGTTAGAAATGGTAAATATGTTTGATTTGTTTAGCATTATTTTTAAAAAAACATAGACAAAATACTTCCATCTGTGTTTTTCATAGTGTAGATTACTATTTTAAAATGTGGAAAATATAAATAATAAAAAATGAATATTGACTTTTGACAGGCAGCATCATTCTCAAGAAATAATAATGTTGTTTTAGACATTTAAACTCAAAAATAAAATATAGCCTAAGTATACAAACCTGAATTGCAGGATATTGTATCATTATAAACTACAATTATAAAATCCTTTTTTATATTGTATAAATACACACACACACACACACACACACACACACACACATATATATCTATATGTATATATATATATATATGTCAAATCTAATATTACTTCTGATATTTACCTGTGATATTTCTGAAATGATGAAGAGTACAAAACACACGCCTGTTCTTGGTAATAGATGTTTTTCTGCAGGCCCTCATCATAAGATCAGCAGATCAACGCTGTGAGCAGGCGTTTGAGCTTATGAGTTGGAGCAGGGCATCCAGACAGAATGATTGGCATGGACCGCTGGCTTTGGAGCTGAACGTATGAGCATGGAATTCCCAGCACAGATCAATGCGAGCTCTCTGGGCACGTAGCCACCCGCTAGCTTACAGCTGGAGTGAAGAGCGCACACACACTGGAATGTGTTTACATGATGTGCTCTGTCTTCCACTGTACCTGTGATCCTCTCCGCAGAAACTGTCGCATTAGATTATATATTACGGACAGTTGTGTTTCACGATAATTGTTATGTTTCTGCTGGTTGCTCGGGTTTCTGAGTTGTTTACGGTCTGGGAATAAATTTCATGTTGTTCTATCATTGCAAAATAATTATTGTTGTTGATGTATCTCTGAATAAATAAAATAACAACTAAATATGATGTAGAACTGTTAATTTTCTGTAATTAATGTTATTTGCTATAATTTGCATTGTTAAAAGCGCTATACAAATTGAATTTAATTGAAAATTAATTAATTAATTAATTAAAACAAGAAAAATACTACACCACACTAGTATGTATGCTAAAATGTACACTACCAGTCAAAAGTCTTTGAACACTAAGATTTGTAATGTTTTTTAAAATAGTCTCTTCTGCTCACCAAGCCTGGATTTATTTGATCCGAAGTACAGCAAAACAGTACAATTCTGAAATGTTTACCATTTAAAATAACTGTTTTCTATTTAAATAGTATGTACACTAAACTGTACACTACCAGTCAAAAGTTTTTGAACAGTAAGATTTTTAATGTTTTTTAAAGAACTCTTTTTTGCTCACCAAGCCTGGATTTATTTGATCCAAAGTACAACAAAAACAGTCCAATTTTGAAATAGTTGTACTATTTAAAATAACTGTTTTCTGTTTGAATATATTGTAATTTATTCCTGTGATTTCAAAGCTGAATTTTTAGCATCATTAATCCAGTCACAGGATCCTTCAGAAATCATTCTAATATTCTGATTTGCTGCTCAAAAAAAAAAAAAAAAAAAAAAAAAAAACTTGTTGAAAACAGCTGAGTAAACCTTTTTCAATTTTCTTTGAGAACAGAATTTGAGAACAGCATTTATCTGAAATATAATTTTTTTGTAACATTATAACGTTTACTTTTGTTCAATTTAAAGCATCCTTGCTAAAAAAATAAAAATAATAATTTCTATAATTCCTCGGCATGATGCACCAAATCTGAAGAGACCAGTTTAGTGATTTTTGGCCAAACCATTCAGAGGTTATTAAGCTAAAAGAGCCGTTTTTCTTATCTCCTGACCACTAGCACTGTGCTGAAACTCTGCAGGTAGCCTCAAGTCATGCTTGTTATAACACACACCAAGTTTGGTCTCAATACGTCAAACCGTTGTAGAGATGTAGCCTCACATCCGTTTTTGTGTGCTTTTCGTAGAATTCGTTCGCACGTTATTCTAAAACGGTTTGACTAATCAACTTGAATTCTGTAACTTTTTGCCAGCATGGTCTGAAGATGATCTGAGCCTATTTTTGGTTGAAAATCAGACAAACCGTCTTGGACAAATTCGAAAAAGTAGGGTTTTTTGTCTATTAAATATAGAAAAAAAAAGATTTTTTAATTTTTGACTTCGATTCGGCATGACCCAAGGATTTAGAAAAAAAAAATTATTCTGTGCCCCACGGTTCAAAAGTTATTAGCATAAACATGAGTGAAATTTTGGACAAGTGGTGGCGCTAGAGAGTTTTAGTTAGTGACTCCAAACTTGTTATGGTTAATGATGAGACTGTCCCCTATCAGTGTGCCAAATTTCACAACTTTCCCGCAAGTGGTTCTATGGGCTGCCATAGACTCAAAGAGCGGAAGAAAAACGGTGGATACAGCGGATACAATAGGTGCCTACGCACCTTTAGTGCTTGGTCTCTAATAATAAATGTTTCTTGAACAACAAATCAACATGTTAGAATGATTTCTGAATGATCATGTGACACTGAAGACTGGAGTAATGATGATGAAAATATAGCTTTGATAACAGGAATAAATTACGTTTTAAAATATATTAAAATAGAAAGCAGTTATTTTAGATAGTAAAAAAAAAAATCTGAATATTATTTTTTGCTGTATTCGATCAAATAAATGCAAGCTTTGTGAGCAGAAAAAAAATGTATATATACATTTGACTGGTAGTATATTTTGAATGAAGTATTGTATTATTCCTATACCACAAAAAGAAAAAAAAAATTGATCTACTATTAAAACAAGGGGGAAAAGCCAGTGGGAAACAAAAAATTCAGAAATTTTACAATTTTTTTAAAAAAAATATTCCTTAAAAAACATTCTTTATTTTGCACACTTTGTGTCTCATTTTAATTTTGTACTCTAAATAGACAATAATTACAATATATATATATTTTTTGCATTGCAAGATAAAGGTATATGTATAGATTTGTAGTTAAATAATCATGCGTGTGCAAATAATCCTGATATCATATGATAAATGTCTTAAAAAAATAGGCATTTTGTTTTGGAGAAAACATGCTTCGTATCACGAAGTAATTCCATATGAGCAAATGTAATCTCAGAAAAATGGGAAAAAAACAATCTAAACACAGAAATAAATTTCAAGAGGTGATTTTTTTTTTATTCAAATAAATAGCCACATAAATAACTCATATACTCTCTCATATACTTTCACACAGCCATGTACAATCACACATACAAGCAAGCAAGCATATCAGGGAAATATAACCAAAATAATAATAATAAAAAAGAATCAGACAGAACAGAATCTTTACAGTTCAGCATCAAAACATAGTGTTTCAAAAGTAACTACAGACTTGTTTATACCTGCAGTGGGAACAAACACTATTTTCAAAAGCAACTGTCATCATAAAGTGCATAACTGTCAAACAGCAAATGAAATGAAAGTATAAAATGGGGTGTTTGAACTAACAAAAAGCATAAGATACACACCTCTTCAGCTTTCTTAAAATCAAACTTTAAAAAAGAATTTGCCACCACTGGATTTGTTCAGACAAAGGCACAAGTTTGGTGGTGGGTAAAAAAAGGAAAGGGGTGTAACACTGTTTCTTACATCACCTTTAATAGCTTTACCATCAACTCATCTTTTCCTGCACTAGTTTCAAACACTGTCGTTTTATGACCCAATTTGGAAACACAGTACAGATTTTTTTTCTAAACTACTAAAAACCATTGCACAAATATGTCGAATTCACAAAGACAGACATGCAACAGGATCATTTTGAGCTATAAAAACAGTGTTTCAAGCAAATGGAGCTTCAACAATGGTAACACACTATTTCATATAAATTGCACACAAACCCAGAAACACTTCTGAAATCTACTTCTAGCACCTAGATTGTAAGCTAAATGTTTAAAAAAAAATATATAAAATCATCTCTATTGCTACAAGACATCTTCAGCTATGTGTGTGTGCATTTTAATCAAGAAAAATCATACGAGTATGTAAATGCATGGCCTTTCTGAGAAAGGGAGAACCTAAAACAATTGCTTATCAAATATTTGTGAACTAGAGGAGGCAGCTACTTTTTACATCTGAGCAGTAAGACCACGTTTGGGAGATTTGAAACGTGCTACACTTTAATAAAAAGGAGGGCTTTTCGCCGCCGTGACATCTGTAGAAAAAGTATGCTTCTCTTGATCTTCCCTGCACTCTCTCTTTGGCTTTTCCTGGTATTTTTCTAGTTCTGCCGTTCTAAAAAGCCAGCCTGGATGCAAAGGCAACCTGTGTCAACAAGCTGTACAAAATGGCCAGGCTCTCATTTCCTATGCTCATGCAGAATACATCATCAAAATTATCTCGTACATACAATCATTACAAACAGAAAAAAAGAAAACATGCTCTATAAAAGAAAGAATAAAATAACAGTAGGCATGAAGTACCTTTTGCTTTCCTACAACAGCTTCCTCTCCTGGTTCTACATTTCAATATGAAATATTGCACTATACTCGTAATCTTTGTTCACTGTTTTAAAAAAAGTAAAAAAAAAAAAAAAAAAAAGCTAATTTACACCATTAATGAGAGTCATGGGTTCAAGACATTGTAATGGGCCTAACTTATTTTCATACAGTGTGTGTTGAGGTGAAAGATCAGTTATGGAGGAGGTAGTGAACTAATGGAAGAGGAGTCTTGAGGAACCAAAACTGAACGGCTAGGCCGGACAATGTCTCCTAATTACATTAAGTCATTGGTAGGTGCACATTTGTATGCTCAAAATTGTCTAGTGTCTTTGTATATACGTGACTAAACATGAAGCAGCATTAAAGTCCTTGTCACAGACAGCGAAAACCCAAAGACCTGATCTAGTAAACACTACGCAGTACCTGTTGTGCTTATATCTAGCTTACTCTCATTTGTCTTGACTTTCCTCTCACACTCAGGCGCTTCTTCATTGCACACACATCATTGGAGGCATAGTGTGGCTAGTTTGCGCATCACAGATGAAATGACAGTATTTTTTTCTTAGTTTGGAAGTTTTGGATAAGTCAGATACTGCATTTTGCTTCAAGAACTTGTAGGAAAGAAATGAAAGAGGCATAAAAAGCAATCAACTTTGGTCTTCTCTGGAGATGTAAAACACAAACAAACAAAATCAAAAGCTCAAGATCTAAAAAGGAAATCATTGGAAAAATCTGTAAGGAAGACATCACTGTCCTATTTTCATACTTGTATAGAGAATAAACAAGCGTCTCTGACTGAATCATTCGCGATTGTGGAGGCCAGTTTTGTGTTTGAGTGGACTCACTTGCAAATGGTTGAAAACTCACACTGTTCAGTTCCTTGTTCAGTGACCCGTCCTTTATTGCTGTGTGGACAGGAGCACCCGGCAAGGGTCATGGGCTCAATGAAGAGGTTGGTTATTGCTTCTTCTTATTTTCTCTGGTCATTCCAACACCTATAGACACAATCGTGTGTCCAGAGAGAGTAGAACCGTCTCTCCTTTGCATTAGAAAACTATCGAGAGCATCATCAAAATGAGATGCTTTCAAGTTCTGACGCTCAACACCATTGTCCATTGGCTCACTCTGGACTAAGAGTGGTGGAAGCAGTCAGCATCATTCTAAGACCTTCTTCAAAATCTTTGCCTTCTTTACTTGACCATGACACAGCTGCTGAGTTGCTGCTTTTGACCAGAACAGACCAGCTCCTGGACATCATGTTCAGGCTCGATGCTGGTGCTCAGGCTCCAACTGCCCTGCTGGGGCAGGAGGGAGAAAGGCCCCTGGGATGGGATGGTGGGCTGGATCTGCAGGTGCTGTGGGGACTGAGGGTGGAGATGCGGCCGCTGGCTGATGTGCAGACGTGCCTCCAGAAGATGGGCAGCAGATGCCACGGGGGACAAGGATGAGGAAGAGGAGTCAAGAGACTGCTGCTGCTGCCACAGGTTGTGCTGGAAGG
Organism: Garra rufa; assembly: GCF_049309525.1. Taxonomy (NCBI): domain Eukaryota; kingdom Metazoa; phylum Chordata; class Actinopteri; order Cypriniformes; family Cyprinidae; genus Garra; species Garra rufa. The sequence goes on along the minus strand of NC_133368.1, from coordinate 9,811,634 downwards.
CGATGGAGGTTTGCTGGCACGAAGGAAGGATAGGTTGAGTTGGGGGGTTGGAAAACAGCGCGGCAGGGGCAAAGAGATTGTTGGAGGGAGGAGACGTGGGGTGGGACTGCGAGAGGAAGAGCACGGGCTGCTGAGTCTGGACTTGGGGCTGAGGCTGGTGTTGGATCTGCAGCATCCTGTGTGATGAAAGAACAAGAGAGTTTAGGTGTGTTCAAGAAATGGACCCCAGTGTTTCCTAATCCTGTTTCTGGTTTACATTTTGCATCTCTTCTTTATCTGACTCATCATAGTCTTGGAGTCTATACTAATGCACCGAATCATGTGTGTTTGATTAGGAAGAGTACTGGAAAGGCACCAGGAACAGGGTTGGGAAACACTGATGTATCTTTAGAAGTTTGGGAAATATATGGATTTTTTTTCTCACCTCTGCTGGTGCAGAACCTCTTCCAGCATGCTGCGGCGCTCACGTAGGCCGCTAGAGCTCTGAAGGCTTGAGGGAGTGCACATAGTTGGGCCAAGCGACCCCCGGCTGCCTCTGGAGCATGAGGTCGGAGGGCACACCTGTCGTGCCAGACCTTTGATCTTGTTCAACCCCAGCAGGCCTTTTGCACGAGTGTTCTTCCTCAGCTGCTGTCTGAACGCCTTCAGACCTACAGAAATAATCACAGACTGGTTAGAAACTACTTAGCCATGTGATTCTAAACCTGACATGTGTGTTTTATAGTAGATTTTAAATTTTTAATGAAACTCACCCTGCGTTAGGGAGGTGTCTGAAGCCCTACGCCCCTCTTGGAAGCTTGCTGCAAGCATGCTGCCTTGATTTTGCAAAAGGAGGTTGGAGGAAAGAGTGAGGGGTGTCCCGGCAGGGGCTAACGCCTGAGGGCCATTATTGGAGGTGAGCAGTGATGAAAGATCCCCTACAGCAGAAGAGAGAGCTGGGCTGGGGTTCGAGGAGGACTTCAGACAGCTGTCAGACGAAGCACCGTCTGAAGGGCTAACTACAATACCTGAGAGAAGATGACAGATGTAATTAATAACCAGATCTGTGCATTAAGTCCTTCAGTTCACCTTAATGTTAAAATTTCACTTACAGGGTGGATTGCACTGGTTAAATCGAGTGGAGACCTCTGCAAGTGTGTGCCTTCGGGAGGTGTTGCTGGGCAAATGGGGCGGCTGGACCTGCAGCATCCCCTCTTCCTCCTCCAGGTCATGAGGTCGCACCTCCTCGCTAATGGTGGTCTCCAGCAGGCTGTTGGGGGAGATAGATCGATTCCACAGGAGCCCGTTCAGGCTGGCCTCCACCGGACACACCACGCGCTGAGGAAGGGAGGGAGGCATTCACATTAGCCACTGCCTGTCTCTAATGGAGGAGGGGGATTGGGGGTGCACTGCATATCTGCAATATGAAACAGGACAGGGAGTCTATTTACTGAGCGACTAGGAAGAGAGGGGTCTAGAGCAGGGTCCTTGAGGTCCACTGTCCTGCAGATTTTAGCTCCAAGCCTAACCAAACACAGTGATTCTGAAGATCTTAATTAGCTTGTTTAGATATGCATAATCAGGGTTGCAGCTAATCTCTGCAGGGACAGTGGACCTCAAGTTACCCACCCCTTGTCTAGAGAGGGATTACATCAAGCTCAAGGGAAATACTGACCTGAAACAGGCCTCCTTGTTCACATTCCATCCCTGAATGGACAGGAGTGTTCACCTTGGTAGCGACAGGGAAGGCTGAAGTTCTGAAGCTGTCAGACGACTCCATGATCACCTTGAAAGTGAGATGGACAGAGGAAGAGCTGAGTTAGCAAAGGGAGATTTCATCTCAAACAGCAGAGTGTCTTGGCCTCGCTTCGACACTCACCTCTGGGGTGGAGGAATCGGACGCTGTCCTCGACCTCTGATTCCAGGCCCCGCATTGGCGGCTCAGCTGTTGGCTGCGGTGCTCCTTCACTCTTTCTAGCAGCAGGTAATAGATTGCTGAGAAGTGGTTGTAGCTACTGTTTTGCAGAGACTGTGAAAGGCAATCGAAAAGCTGTTTTAGACACAGTGACCATACTGAGCGTCATTTTAACAGGTGTAATGAAACGCAGGCAGTCTGCATCAAGAATTAACTTCTTAAGGGATATTACCGAAAGCTAAAAGCAACACAGCATGGCAGCTTTCAAAACAGATGCTACCGTGTTTATCCTATCTGTGCCAACAGACGGACATATTTAAAGCTACGGGAAGCTGGATATGGTGTTGTTTTTATTCCAAGGTGACTAATTGACAATTTACGTCTGATGAGCAACATATATTAACCTGTTTGTAGCATACACAGAGACACGTCTGTATCTGCCCCTTTTCTCACCTCCACAGTCCTCTGTCTGTCAATGCCGAGGGTCTGCATGATACCCAAGACGGGTTCACTGTAGTCTCCCAGGTTGGAGTTGTAGTCAGTAAGGGACAGGGAAAGGGTTTGAAGGGGCGCACTGGGATCTGCAAGCATCCAGCGGTGCTGCTTGATCTGAGCCATGCTGATCCGCTTGGCTGGGTCGACCACCAGCATCTTGCGAATAAGATTTTCACAGTCTGGACAAAGAGACAAGGAGATCTCGTTTAAAATGAGTTTTCTTACATTGATGCAGCTGTGTACATGAAAAGAGGGAGCAAAGAGCTGTACCTTGTGACATGAAGAATGGTATTCTGAAGCGGCCCTCCGTCACTCTCTGTCTCAGAGCTGGAAGACTGTCCCCATCAAAGGGCAGGGACCCGCACACCAACACATAAAGAACAACACCTAGACTCTGTGAAAGACACACATTTGTAGCATATATTAGATTTGCATTTATACCAGTGCATGTAAGGCAGCTGTGTAAGACATCAGAATGATAAACATACCCAAATGTCTAACTGCGGCCCTTCATATTCCTTCCCCTCAAAGACCTCTGGAGCAGCGTATGGTGGGCTTCCACACCACGTGGAGAGAGGCTCCCCGGCATTGTAGAAGTTTCCAAATCCAAAGTCTGAAAGAAATGGAGGAGATGTGAGTTCTTTGTTGATGAAAAGACTCATTAAACTGCTTCAAAATGGTGTGCATTCCTTATAAAAACCCTATAATGAATGACTTGTGTCAGTACTGGTTTAATTACTTAATTTTATTACTGATCCTAACTGTGAATTCAGTAATTACTTTCTTTAAAGGACACTCGTAGTCTAACTATGTGAAGTGTTTATGAGCAGGCCACATCAATATGTGAACCCTTAAAAGCTTATTTTCTTTGCTCACCTGCCAGCTTGATGTTCATGTTGGCATCTAGCAGCAGGTTTTCAGTTTTGAGGTCTCTGTGGACTATGTGGTGCCGGTGGCAGTAGTCCACCGCTGTCAGAATCTGCCAAAACTTCTTACGAGCCTCGTTTTCACTCATCCTTCCGTTGGACGTCAGATAGTCTGTAAAAAAGAGGACGGCTTAGAAAGGGAGGAGACATCGCCTTAAAAGCACCATATAAAGACAGAACCAAGCCTAAGATTTATCTGGGGAGACAGCCATTGTTTTTTTAAACGCTGAGTATATGACAGGTGAAGATACAGATATGTTATAGTGTTTAAATCCCTATGTCGTGAGGACAAGCAGAGGTAGAGCAGCTTATCCCTTTTACATAGTTACATAAAGCTCCAAAATCCAACACCTGTCTCGCGCTGCGCTCGTTCACTCACTGACTCACTGCTCTGACGGCAATGTTGATCTAAATAATTCTCTCCCCGTCATTCCTCATTATCCACAACAACTGGACAAGAGGTTTTGGGAGAGCCACAGACGTCAAAAACAACAGACGCCCATTAGCCTTTTCACAGATTACTTAGTCATTAATTTGCAAAAGGGTTTCCACTTACCAAACATTTCTCCATTTTTTGCATACTCTGTCACGATGTACAGCATGTCTTTGGTCTCCATGACCTATAAAGACAAAAACATCAGAGAATTTTTAAAAAATGTAATAATTGACCCAGTTATTACAGCATCAACAAGCCACTTCTCTTTTGACCCAAATTTCCTTATTTTGTCAACTTCTACCATAGTTCTTGTTTATATATATATAACAGGTTAGTTTGTAATGATATGCTACAATTGCATAAGAGTGTAGCCAAGCATTTCCTGAATGCCCCGAGCACACACACAGATGCCTGCTGTCTGATCTATCAGTACCACTGAAGAAGCTAATGACAGCTGAAACTTTATCTTCACCAAACTGTTTCTTTTGAACCATAAAATACGTACACTCATAAGACCTAGTTTGAGCACAAAGGCATGCAGTGACACAAAAGGAATTGTAGTTCAACAATTAATAGCATAAGAAATGATAAAAGAGAGGGTGTATGACGTCCTCGCCCTTTATGGGAATGTCCCGTAAGTTCCAGGCAGAGGCCTGAGGGAGAAATACTAAACGCTTCATGTTGCGCTACTAGCAAGAGTTGCACAACAGGTTCTGTGCTGTCCTCTTTTTCTCCTGCTCAGAAAACCTGTGTAATGATCCATATACGTGCTCACACTCTTGATATTTGAGGTCAGTGCATAACATAACGTGTCTTGACCCACGTAGTCAGGCAGGAAAAAGGTCTTTATCTCTAGATAAACCCAGCGTCCAAAGACTTCAGTATTTAGAGTCAACCCAGAGGTGCCAATGATGTCATAGCTTCCTTAGAAACCCCATCCTGTTCGGCCCACAGAGACGTCTCCCTCCGTCACTACTGCAGAGGGAGATGACTGAAGGAAACTATTGATAGTGTCTGAAGTGAATGAAAAGCTAAAAGCAATAATAAAGGACTGTTTGTTCAAGAAGCTTGAGAACAGAAACAGTTTATCAAAGAGGTTATGGGTCACCAGTTCTACATTTTTCATCTCAAGGGCTTTTAGCTTTAAATAAACAGGGCTTCTGTTATGAAAGAAGAGATACATTTGAGGTTATCTGACACTAAAGCAGGATCAAACTGAAAGCTGAAAATCCAGGACGCTTTCGTGAAGGATTCTTACTGACACTGCAGTCACCATCTTATAAGTTGGATGACATTAGGATATGTTTTAATTAATTAACATGAACAAGTATGCTGAAGGAATGGCACATCCAGCTCGTATCAAACTACAACGCTGCTGCTCAGTTCCCCAAAACTTTCGACCTCTTACAAACACGAGTGTGATGTTATTTCCAAGGATTTTAGTTTCTCGCAACCTCCGTTCTCAGCATAATCTGCAAAATGCTAATCTCTGAACAAAACAAACTTGTAAACTGTACAGGCTATGAGAAAAAGAATGTGCTGACATATTAGCACCCTGTATTAGCCTGCTTCTGTTTGCACAAACGTGTGAGCCAAACTATGGCGACAAAACAAGCCCAGGGATCAAATCAGATTGTACTTCTTAGAGATTTTTCCTCTGGCTAGCTTCACGTGACTTTGCAGACACATTGCACTTTGACTTCCACCAGTGCAAATTAAGTCGGAGATTTAGACCCTGTATCCTTACGTCCAACACACTCCCTGTTAGAGAGATTAGTCTAATAATATTTTTTTAATGCGATTTTAAAGCCAACCTTCAGGATCATTTCGACCTCAAAAATTACTTTATTTACTGTAATCTCATTTATATTTTTAATTACGTAAAACCAGTTTTAGTTAACCTGATGAAACATATTTAATGCAGTGGACAGTTGCTATGCAGAAGCTGAATGCAACTTCAGGCTATTCATACATTGCACGCTATCCAGATGTACTTCCAGGGAAGAGCACCTCACCATTTGCCTGACCAACACTTTCACTCACCATTAAACCAGCATGCTAAAATACACAATGCTTCCTCAGTTTAGCTGACATTTAGCATCATTAACTTAACAAATCCTTACCTGATAGAGCTTAATGATGTGAGGGTGATTGAGCAGCTTCATAATCTGAACCTCCCTGTAGATTTTCTCCAAGTTGGCCGAGTTTAGTCTTGTTTTATCAATTATTTTAATTGCAACCTGCATGAAAATGCAAAATGCACATTAGAAATGCAGCTGAATATATTGTACATAATAAATTATTATTTACCAATTTTGGAGGTAAATATAAATATTTTTAATGCATGTTTAAAATATTCTGCAGGAGGCTTACCTGTGTTTTCGTTACTTTGTGTCTGGCCAGTTTGACTACAGCGAAGTTTCCCTTGCCGAGGGTTCGGATGATCTCATAGAAGCCGACCTGCAGAGGTCTGGCCTGGGCACAACTTGACTGAGAGCCCGCGCTGCTGTCTGTCATTATAACCATGATGCCGGTTTTGTGTGTGCCGAAGCGCAGCGATAACTTCAATTAATCTGTAACAAACCAGAAATGCTACATTATAAATGCGCACGGATACTTCTGAAATTAAGCGACAAAGGTACAAACATTGTTATTATTCGTTAATAACAATAATTCCTAAACATGCGATCCAATCACAACCTACACAAAACCCTCTATGCTTGCTTAAATCAATGAATTAACGTTTACACGTTTTATTTCAAGATGCTCCAATTATAAAACATTGTCAGCTCACTTCAAAGCAAGGTAATAGCCATTCAAATTGTACCATGCAATTACTAAAAAGTTCAGACTAAATGAACAATAGGCTAACAGGTAAAAGCAGAGCGCAACGTCCTTGGAATTCAGAGAAAAGTCAAATTAAAAATAAATAAACAAAAACATAGGTATATAATGATAAAGTATATTATATATCTATTTCACACACGCATGTCATGGGAAGTATGAAAAGCGAAAGCACTCTTACCTTTAACACACGAATAAATTCCACCTCCTTCCACAGTACAAATGATTTTTAAATCTGCATTTACAAGTCATTCCTTATGCAGATCTTGAGGGAAAAAACAACTTGTTTTTGTTTTTATTCTGTCCTGATAATAGTTCCTCTGTACAGCGATATACACTTTGACGGAGCGCGCTACTATGTACAAGGTGCCGCTCCGGCCACTGAGGCTCCGCTCTGCTGTCACCAGACAAGCGCTACAGGCTCCTGGTGTGATGAGGGGCTCCGCCTCCTCCCCCTCTTGCCATAACAAACTGATACCCGCCTCATTAACGTCACACTCGCGTCAGAGCTCGGAGCGCACAAGGCAGAAGTTGCCGAGCAACTGTGCGGGCTCGTCGTACAGTGACGCCAGTGCTGATGGAGGGGTTGCTTGGAGATGAGGACGATGACGCCAGTGGCAGAGATGTGTCGCCGCTCTCAAGCTGTTAGTGTTATGTGGAGGCTCACAGTCTCTGCTCCACCTGCTGGAAGGCATGCGCACTCCGCGAGCTGTCAACTTGCTTGACATGCTTGTGTTATTTTGAGGAATACAAAGAATGAATTATGGTTCTGCTGTGTGGACGCAAATGAGAATGCGTGTTTGTTTTGGAGCGATGGGGTTCATCCAAGTTCCAAGTATACATTAACCCGAAAAGAAACTTTGAATACAACACATCTACACTACCTTTCAAAAGTTTGGGGTCAGTGAGAGAAGTCTTTAAAGAAGCCTCTTATGCTCATCAAGGCTGCATTTTTTGGATTAAAAATACAGAAAAAAACAGTAATATTGCAATATAAAATAATGTTTTTATTTTAACTTACTTTAAAATAGAATTTATTCCTGTGATGAAAAGCTGATGAATCAGCTGTTACTCCAGTCTTAAGTGTCACATGATCCTTCAATAAATCAGCTGATTTATTATTAGAATGATCAATGTTGGATAATATCAACAGTTGTGCTGCCAAATATTTTTTGGAACCTGTGATGTTTTTTTTTTTTTTTTTTCAGGATTCTTTCATGAATAACAAATTTAAAAAGTACATTGTTTATTCAAAATATAAATATTTTATAACAATGTAAATTATTTATTATTAACTTTTAATAAACTTTTAGTTATTAACTTAATACATCCTTGGTGAAAAAAAGTATTAATTTCTTAAAACAATAAAAATGTACTGACCCCACTCTTTTGAACGGTAGTGTACATCCATATGACGTTTCTGGAATTCTAACTATGATTGAATATGCATATAAATGAATCTATTTGTAGTCTGAGTTGACTATTGTTGCATTCTAAATCTCATGTCGTTAATACTACTATATATGGTATTCTACATATCCACAGGTATGTGGACAACCTCCTCTAATGAACAGGTTTGATTTTTCAGCTACACCCATTCCTAACATTGCATAAAATCAACTATACTTAACATTAATCCCAATGCATTTGAAATTAATAATTCGAAAAGCTCATTATATTTGCAATCACTTTGCAAGAAGATATGCAAATGTGAATTTACGTATTTACATTTGCAGTGATTATGATGCGCAATTTTCTTCTTGGAAAACACCGCTTACGGGGCTCTTTGCAAGATTCGAGTCTCCTTATGAAAGTCAAGGTTGTGAGTAATCTGCTCTGCAGCTCAACAAGAGAGGGAGGGTGCATCATTCATTGCGTATGCACAGCGCTGATCTATGTGACAATGCTTAATGTCCACAGAGAGCATATACTGCATTGGCATTAGCATTTCTCAGAGATCTTACATGTGCACACAAATATGTGCATGCACAAGCTTTTGCTTGCAAAGCCTTCCCTGTGGACACACAGTCTCATTCATGCATACACACACCGGTGCATAGATTTATGCCTGAGGCAACCCCGCAGAGGAATAAAGCCATTCGAAATGGCTGATACAGATAAAGATCGGCTAGTAATTGGTGCGTCAACACTGAAACAGATGCACAAGCCTAATATGGTGGTGGCAATACATCATAGCATAGATGACAGGTTGAACAACAGGATCGTAAAACACATACTTGGAATGAAACATGTGGCATTACCCTTATTATCAACAGGTGTGATGTTTTACTTTCAGTGACCTCAAATCATCTGTCAAACAGATGACGAAGAATATATTCCAGATAATATGTTTCAGATTAAGAGCTCATTCAAGCCAAATCCATAATTCATCAGACATTACTGAAATTCATCATCAAAAAAAATCTAGCTATTCTTTCCTAATACTGTCTCTTACGCAATAGATCTGTTTTGAGTCACATATTGTCATCTCCTGCATTTTGAAAGGAATCTATTTTTATTTGTCACATATTTTCATGCAATGTCTGGCTTAGTCACTCTTTGCGAGTACACGTTTTAGAGGCTGGTAGGTTGCGGAAAGCACCAAAATTTCTTTCTTCACACAAGGTGATGGTTGGGGACTCCTTTTGGTTTTGATATCTCTGAGAAGAAACCCCAATATAGTACCTTCACACCGTGACATTAATGAGGGGTCTCCCTCAAAAGCGGACAACCTTTTGAAAACACAGGAGATGCTGCCCACGCGAAAAGACTGTAGAAGTCTCCGAAGGAGTTTCTTGGTTTTGGTGGTGAGACATTCAACACATTCGACAGCACACAAACTTTTCCGCTCCGTGCTTATAGTGGTGTCAAAAAGTTTTCTGAGTCATGGTGGAACTGGAATAGACTGCAAGAATAAACAAACAAGACACTGTACAACTGCACACTGCTAAAAAAGATTTTCTTATAGTCCTGTTTTCTGAAAAATCTATCAAGTGAGTTTTAAGATTAAAACAGGACCAATATCTGCCAGTGGGGTAAAAAATAAACTTTACTCAAAAGGAAAACAAGTTTATTTTCTGTTTTTAAATGAATACCCCAAAATGAAAATTTGCTGAAAATGTATTCACCCACAATCCATCAGGATGTAAATGAGTTCATCAAAACAGATTTGGAGAAATGTAGCATTACATCACTTGCTCACCAATGAGTCATCTGCAGTGAATGGGTGCCGTCAGAATGACAGTCCAAACAGCTGGTAAAGACATCACAATAATCCACAAGTAATGTAAGCAGTCCTCAAGCTGCACATTTGTAAGCAACAAAACTATCATTAAGAAGTTTTTAACTTCAAACCAATGTGTCTACACAAGTCCTCTGTAATATTGCTTGATCAAGCATTGTTTACAAGTAAAAACAGTCAGTAAGCAAATATGTCAGTGGATTTTGATGTGAGAGGACAATAGGGGATGAGATGTTTCACTGAAGGAAGCATTACTATGGAGTATCGTATTTTTGCTAGAAGCGACAGTTTAAAGTTAAAATGCCTTAATAATAGTCTGGAGTCATGTGGATTACTTGAAGATGATTGTGTTTTTATCAGATGTTTGGACTCTCATTCTGATGGCATCCACTCACTGCAGAGGATCCAATGGTGAGTAAGTAATGCAATGCTAAATTTCTCCAAATCTATTCAGATGAAAAAAACAAACTCTTTTACATCTTGGATGACCCAGGGGTCAGTAAATTTTCAGCAATTTTTCAAAATTTACAGATAATTTACTCACCCCCTTGTTATCCAAGATGTTCATGTCTTTCTGTCTTCAATCATAAAGAAATTATGTTTTTTGAGGAAAACATTGCAGGATTTCTCTCTATATAGTGGACTTCTATGGTGCCCCTGAGTTTGAACTTGCAAAATGCAGTTTAAATGCAGCTTCAAAGGGCTCTAAATGATCCAAGCCAAGGAATAAGGGTCTTATCTAGCGAAACGATCAGTTATTCTCTAAAAAAAATACAATTTATGTACTTTTTAAACTCAAATGCTCTTCTTGTTTAGTCTTGTTTTGCGTGAACTCTGTGTATTCTGGTTCAAGACAGTTAGGGTATGTCTAAAAAACTCCCATTTCATTTTTTTCTCCAAAAATCAAAATCATCTTACATCACTGTTTTACCTTTTTTTTTGTAAAGTGCTTTTGATCTTCTTTGCATCTTCACTTTGTAAACACTGGGTCGGTACTTCTGCAACGATGTAGGATGATTTTGAAGTTGGAGGAGAAAATTAGATGGGAGTTTTTCGGAGTTTTAAAGGAGAAGTGAACTTCTCCTTTAACTTACTTTTGAAACAAGTCATTTATGAGTTTATGAGTATTGAAAATATTAATATTTGTACTGAAAAACAAGACAAAAATACCAAGTAAGAAAATGCAGTGCAGAAATGCCAAAGCATTACTAGAAGAATAGGAAAAGGGGAAGAAAATGAGGTAGAAACAGTTGATGGGGGAGGCAAAACAACACAGATACCGCCTCCACAGACGGAGGTGAAAAAAAGCAGGTCATCCCACGCTGCTGGTTAATCTTTGCTCAGCTGGAGGAATGCAAACACGATGCAAAGAAACCAGCTGACTCAAATGTCATATACTTTCACCTGACTGTACCTAAAGCATCAAAACTGCACAGCCCTAAAGGTCACACGCTAGCAGTAAAACTCCTAGCACTCCGTTTGCATTGCAGATGACTTTAACCCAACCTGTTTGCATATCTCTCTGCTTTGAATGTAATCTGACTTTGATATGATCCTATTTGTTATGCAACCTGTAGCATGATGCCACCTGTGTTCTGCTCTAGACTCTTAACTTTGAGCGATTTAATCCTACCAGACATTTAGGTCACTGCACAATTATAATATCAATTCTCAAATGAGACTTTTTCAGAGAAACTGTGCCCTTTCACATTAAATGGCATTTCCAAAGCATTTTAATTCCATAATCTGACATGCAACGTGTTCTGCACCAAATGAAAAGAATATGAAATGCACAGTAAGATGCATTATCGAGCTATGAAGACTAGAATTAGAAAGAATATTAATGAGCTCTCAGACATATTATGCATTTTACTGTAAGAGCTCATTCAAGCCAGCTCCATAATTCATAAATCAGACATTACTGCTTCCAATTCATTAAAAAGGACAGCACACTAATAAGCTCTCAGACATATTTTACTAGTTAAAAATGCAAGTTATTACATTTGATTATAACTAATTACACATATTAAACTCCCACACTAAATTGCCACCAATGCTTAAAAAAATGCACATTTTCTGGAAACATCTTGACACAATGTATTTATATTACTGTTGATAGTTTTAAGGTGAAAAATATTAACAGACCCTCGACTTAGACTGTCAGGTAATTTAAGCTCATTAAGTGAGCTGTGAATGCACTCGCTAAAATTAGAATGAGAAATTAGGCATTATAATATTGTCAAAAATGTTAAATATATAAAAATGCAAAATGATAAAATATGACATGGTTATAGATTTAACACAATGTGCTATGTATGTACTTCAACTTGACTTTTTTATACTTTTGGATATTTATGCTGTGGGTACAGTTCAAAGGTTAAAAGTTTGCATATACCTTAGAGAATCTGCAAAATGTTAATTATTTTATCAAAATAAGAGGGATCATACAAAATGTATGTTGTTTTTTATTTAGTGCTGACCTGAATAAAATGTTTCACATTAAATATGCTTACACATAGTCCACAAGTGAAAATAATAACTGAATTTATAAAAATTACCCTGTTCAGAAGTTTACATACACTTGATTTTTAACACTGTGTTGTTAACTGAATGATCCAACATCTGTGTTTTTTTAGTGATAGTTGTTCATGAGTCCCTTGTTTGTCCTGAACAGTTAAGCTGCCCGCTGTTCTTCAGAAAAATACTTCAGGTCCCACAAATTCTTTGGTTTTTCAGCATTTTTGTGTGTTTGAACTCTTTTACAGAAGGTTCAAACACTCACTGATGCTTCCGAAGGAAAAACGATGCATTAAGAACCAGGGGGTGAACAGTTTTGAACAGAACGAAGATGTGTACATTTTTCTTATTTTGCCTAAATATAATTTTTTTTTTTTTTATTTAGTACTGCCCTTCAGAAGGTACAGAAGATACGTACATGTTGAAGACAAAATAAGTTACATTTACCCTGATCTTCATATTCAGAAAGTATTCACCCTCCAGCTCTTAATGCATCGTGTTTCCTTCTGGAGCATCAGTTTGAACCTTCTGTAATAGTTGCATATGAGTCCCTCAGTTGTCCTCAGTGTGAAAAGATGGATCTCAAAATCATACAGTCATTGTTGGAAAGGGTTCAAATACACAAAAAATGCTGAAAAACCAAAGAATGTGTGCGACCTTAAGGATTTTTCTGAAGAACAGTGGACAGTTTAACTATTTACGACAAACAAGGGACTCATGAACAGCTGATCAACAGCTGTGGATCATTCAGGTAACAACACAGTATTAAGAATCAAGTGTATGTAAACTTTTGAACAGGGTAATTTTAATAAATTCAACTATTATTTTCTCCTGTGGACTATATGTAAACATCTTTTATGTGAAGTATCTTATTCAGGTCGGTACAAAATAAAAAATGCCATGCATTTTGTATGTTCCCTTTTATTTTGGTAAAATTATTAACATTTTGCAGATTCTGCAAGGTGTATGTAAACTTTTGACTTCAACTGTATATTAAATATGCATGGAAATGGAAACATTGGTGTTTTGTATGACAGAAAAAAAAATGTTTGCAGGTAGTCTAACTCTATGCATGCCACACAAAGATAAGGAAGGTAATATACTATGTCTTTCATTTTTAATTAATTTGAAGAAACACTAAATGTATAAAAGGTGCACTGAAAAAATCTTCAAAAACACCAAAACATATAAACACAGATGTCTCCTAAACAGTTGAGGAAGGCTATTGGCATGAGCAATGATTCATAGTACTACTGGCCATTTCCGTGTGACGTCATTGTCAAGATATAGTCCAAGAGGATGTGTGGACGCATGTGTTTATGGAAGAGAGAGAAGCCTGAATAAAACAGTCTGTGACAAACACTGTGTAGTGCTTTTACTAATCATAATAACTTACTTCAACTGTCCCCAAAAAAAGTGTTTTAGCTGTTGCTGTTTAACCACTCTTGACCATCCATACGACTTGACCAACATCTCTCCCAATCAAAATAGCCATGTTAGCCGTAGCACACAAAACAATCACTGTTTACTCAAAGCCATAGAATTAGCATGCTGTCTAAGTCACGTTGCCATGTCATTATCTAGATACGCCCTATTTACCTTCACTTTTTCTGTCATTAAAGAATGAACGGCTCTCATCTGTTCTTTTCATACCCGCATTATAAACATGCATGGCATACTCAGTAAGTTTTTCAAATAGTATTGTTTGCGAAACTAATGCCATCGCATGTGCTTTTGAAAGGAGCATTTTGCAGTACCACCCCATTGTTTGCAAATTCCTTGCTCTTGTACGTCATATATCACCACAGCATGATGAACTACAGTAATATTCAGCTGCTAATCTGCCGAGCTATTATGAAAGGCACGAACGTGTTTAAAGTCTTGTCATACAAAAACTTTAGAAACTCTGTTGGGAGGGGCCTTTGTTTGCACGTGGCATTAAAAAGCCTTTCATATTTTGCATTGGTCTGTTATAATGGGTTAGAAAGGATTTCAGAGTTTGTGATGGAATTTGCCACAACTTTTTTTTTGTTTTTAGGAAACAACCACAGCAACCACAATTTCCAAGCGTAGTCATACTGAAATATGACCCCTGCTCAATTACACTCCACTTACTTCACATTATCTACTGATGTCAGAATACTATATATCTTCAAGATCATGCAACCACTGTACATAATTATAAATTGAATATGTCCAAAATAAATTGAGCCTTTCCTGTGCTCTCATAAAGACAATCCAGATTAGAAGTCAGTAACTGCTTGCCTGCTTAGCTAAGACTAAACATGTTTATAAGGGACATCGGATGACCAAAAACAGCTCTGTTTACTGCTACCTGTTTTGGTGCATGTCTTTTTAAATCACAATAAGCTAATGCTCACCCTGCCCCTCCCTTTAGTTTTTTTTTGTGTATTTGGTGTCACGTTACCTTAAAAAACAAAACTAATCTATTGCGTCCTCAGTGGCTCTGATGTTGGGAGAAAATGAAGACTCTTATGTTCACTTTTACATCCAAATACAAAACACCTGCATTGCTTACGAAACATAGTTGTTGCTACAGCGTGGAGAAAAAGGCGGACAGTGTACAACTGGCTGAGGACAAAAAAAAATGCTAATACGGGACAGTCCATCAGTAGCCGTGGGCAGGGCTTGAGCAGTGTGATGTCACACTGCTCAGAAAATCAAAACGGCTTAATAATTTAGACTGTTTAGGTTTTTGGGGGAATAAAAACAAAGGAGTGAATGGATTTTCATCATTGTAGGGTGGCTGTGTCCACACACTGAAAGAACCAGTCTCAGGATCTGAATGCTCTGGACTGGGTTTTCATTAAGGCTATCTCAATATGTTGGTGCATTGAGCTTTTCTTCTACTCTGATGAGTCCCTCAGTCCCTGCTGCTGAAAAACAGCCCCACAGCATGAGGCTTCTACCAGGACACTTTACTTTTAGGATGGTACTCTGCAGGTGCCTGGTTTCCTTCAAACATTAAGATACCACAGAATCTTGTTTCTCTCAGTCTGAGGGTCATTCAGATGCTTTTTTTTGCAAATTCCAAGAGTGTTTTCATGTGTCTTCATTGAGGAGAAGATTGAGTCTTGCCACACCAAGATGACAACTGCCTTGTTGAGGAAGCTAAAGCTGAAGGTGATGGGGTGGCCAAGTATGTCTTCAGACCTGAACCCTATTAAGCACCTGTGGGGCATCCTCAAGCGTAAGGTGGAGAAGCACCATGTGTCTAACGTGCAGCAGCTCTGTGAGGAGTGGAAGAGGATCTCAGCAACAACCTGTGCAGCTCTGGTCAATTCCATGCCCAGGATGATTAAGGCAGTGCCAGATAACAATGGTGCTAACAAAATATATTGACACTTTGGACAAGTTCACTTAGGGTGTACTCACTGCCAGCTATTTTGACAATAATGGCTGTATGTTGAGTTATTTTCAGGGGACAGTAAATCTATACTGCTATACAAGCTGCACATTGACTACTCTAAAATAAATTCAAGTTTCATTTCTATAGTATTGTCCCTTGAGAAGATATGTCGAAAATATGCTGAAATATGAGGGGTGTACTCACTATTGTGATATACTGTATATGATCATGGAGCTCAACTAGAGTGACCATCAGGTTATTGGCCCATCTCCATCATTTGCTCAGTTTGGTCAGGAGTCCAGCTCTAGGAAGATTCCTGGTTGTTTCAAATTTCTTCCATTAAGGTTAATGGAGACTATATTCTTCTGTGAACCTTCAACGCAGAAGAATTTTTCTAAAATCTTCCCCAGATGTGTGGCTTGATGCAATCCTGTCTCTGAGCTCTACGGGCAGTTTTTTTTTTCACCTCAGGGCTTGGTTTTTGCTTTGATATGCATTTTCAACTGTTAGAACTTTTAAGATGTGTGCCTTTCCAAATCATACCCATTCAATTGAATTTGCCACAGGTTAACTTTGCTCGAAGTGTAGTAACATTTACAAGCAATATGAATGCTCCTTAGCTGAATTTTAACTGTCCCAGATAAGGGTATGAATACTTATGCAACGTAATAATTGAAGTTATTTATTTTTAATAAATTTGCAAAGATGTTTTTTTTTTTTTTTTTGCTTTGCCATTATGGTGCATGGGGTGTAGATTGATGTGGAAATAAGTTATATAAACCAGTTTAACATAAGGCAGCAACATAACAAAATGTGAAAAAAAGAATACTTTGCAAGTCACTGTATATGCAAACACCATATAAACGTGAATTTTGCTTCAGATGTCCCCTTTTAAATCTTGTAGGTCTCTTGTGAATCTCAAACTTACTACCACCCAGAATCCACTCACTTACTGTATCATACATATTGCACGCAAAAATGACAAAAGCTGGCTAAAATCGGCTGTTTAGATGTGATTGATTGGTGTTATTGATCAGGCTAAATGAGCTATAAATTATTACTTTTCATGTTCGTTAGCCAGATCTTTCTTTTTGCTCAAAAAAGCTTGAAACTGGACCAGACTTCAGGGCTATAGTCAAAAATGTGCCTATGTGCAGCTGGTTGCTTGTTATAGTGCTGTTTTGATCCAAAACGACTGTGAGAATGATGAAGAGAGAATAGAGGGGAGGAAAAAGCATAGAGAAGCTTTTCTTCTTTGACTGATTGTTAAATTTGTTTTTCCCATTATCTGTTGATTTTGGCAGCTCCATCCCCACCTCGTGAGTTCGTACGTCAAAGAATCACTTTCAAAGAAGTCTTTTTACAAACAACAGCACTAACTATTTGGAGCTGCTGTCCTCAGAACTGAACGCACAGCGTTAATGAAAGCACATAATGCGCACAAACAAACACAGACAAAGGAAGTGCATGTTTGTTGGACAGAACATTGTTGTTCAATTCCTATTTGGCTAATGGGTCAGAGTTCAAAGTTCATAAAGCAAGCTGTGCTGGCATCTGCAGGGTATGTCAGGCAAACAAACCGTCATTTCCTGTAACTCAATCATCTCTGCTGTGCCAATCAATGACCCATTGCCTAAATGAGAGGCAGCTCCAAATATTTATGGATCCCCCTCTCACTGAATCAATACCATGACGTATATATCTCAAGCTATGCTGACAGTATGTTTAATGCTTCCTTTCTATAATTTGATCTGGAAAATGCAAACGTGTTCTGCTGTGTTGTTGAAATTCTTATGGTGGAACAGTAATTTGATGACATTCTATGATGGACATCAAAATGCCTGTTTGCAGTGGGTCAGTAAACCAAACAGAGTGTTGGCAAAATGGGGAGTAACTAATTAAAAGTAGTGACGGCACTCATTTTTAGTAGCTGTTTTCAAGCTATTGCTGCTTTTCCAAGAAGTAGCGGTGTATCATGATACATTTGTCACATTGTGGTTTTACAGAGATAATAAATGAACAGGCCCTCCTACAATGTTCTCTTTCTCACTTACATTTTTTTTCGAATGATTCATCTGAATGCATGAGTTCCCTGATGCATTTGCCTATGAAGAGATTTATACTGTGATTTCAAATTCAAATTTATGTTTTTAGTTCATTTTTGTTGGTAAGCTATTCATAAAACCACATTTCTTGAAGTAACTTTACAAAATAATATAAAATTTAGTCCATCACTTTTGTTTTCTCATCCGTAATGTTATGGAGCATTCTAGTTCTATTAAAATAAATGTTGTTCCTTTGAACTTTCTTATCATCAAAGAAAAAAAATGTATTCAGTTGAGATAAAAATTAGAAGAACAATCAAAATTGAAATATCGTTAATATTCATCACTCAAAAATTTAAGGAATATTAGCTCTAGGTATACCACTGTTTTACTAACATACAGGTCCTTTTCAAAAAATTAGCATATTGTGATAAAGTTCATTATTTTCTGTAATGTACTGATAAACATTAGACGTTCATATATTTTAGATTCATTACTACACAACTGAAGTAGTTCAAGCCTTTTATTGTTTTAATATTGATGATTTTGGCATACAGCTCATGAAAACCCAAAATTCCTATCTAAAAAAATTAGCATATTTCATCCGACCAATAAAAGAAAAGTGTTTTTAATACAAAAAAAGTCAACCTTCAAATAATTATGTTCAGTTATGCACTCAATACTCCTTTTGCAGAAATGACTGCTTCAATGCGGTGTGGCATGGAGGCAATCAGCCTGTGGCACTGCTGAGGTGTTATGGAGGCCCAGGATGCTTCGATAGCGGCCTTAAGCTCATCCAGAGTGTTGGGTCTTGCGTCTCTCAACTTTCTCTTCACAATATCCCACAGATTCTCTATGGGGTTCAGGTCAGGAGAGTTGGCAGGCCAATTGAGCACAGTAATACCATGGTCAGTAAACCCTTTACCAGTGGTTTTGGCACTGTGAGCAGGTGCCAGGTCATGCTGAAAAATGAAATCTTCATCTCCATAAAGCTTTTCAGCAGATGGAAGCATGAAGTGCTCCAAAATCTCCTGATAGCTAGCTGCATTGACCCTGCCCTTGATAAAACACAGTGGACCAAAGTACTTTTTTCGGATGAAAGCAAATTTTGCATGTCATTCGGAAATCAAGGTGCCAGAGTCTGGAGGAAGACTGGGGAGAGGGAAATGCCAAAATGCCTGAAGTCCAGTGTCAAGTACCCACAGTCAGTGATGGTCTGGGGTGCCATGTCAGCTGCTGGTGTTGGTCCACTGTGTTTTATCAAGGGCAGGGTCAATGCAGCTAGCTATCAGGAGATTTTGGAGCACTTCATGCTTCCATCTGCTGAAAAGCTTTATGGAGATGAAGATTTCATTTTTCAGCACGACCTGGCACCTGCTCACAGTGCCAAAACCACTGGTAAATGGTTTACTGACCATGGTATTACTGTGCTCAATTGGCCTGCCAACTCTCCTGACCTGAACCCCATAGAGAATCTGTGGGATATTGTGAAGAGAAAGTTGAGAGACGCAAGACCCAACACTCTGGATGAGCTTAAGGCCGCTATCGAAGCATCCTGGGCCTCCATAACACCTCAGCAGTGCCACAGGCTGATTGCCTCCATGCCACGCCGCATTGAAGCAGTCATTTCTGCAAAAGGATTCCCGACCAAGTATCGAGTGCATAACTGAACATAATTATTTGAAGGTTGACTTTTTTTGTATTAAAAACACTTTTCTTTTATTGGTCGGATGAAATATATTAATTTTTTGAGATAGGAATTTTGGGTTTTCATGAGCTGTATGCCAAAATCATCAATATTAAAACAATAAAAGGCTTGAACTACTTCAGTAATGAATATAAAATATATGAAAGTCTAATGTTTATCAGTACATTACAGAAAATAATGAACTTTATCACAATATGCTAATTTTTTGAAAAGGACCTTTATGTGACCCTGAACTACAAAACCAGTCGTAAGGATAAATTTTTTTAATTTGAGCTTTATACATCACATGAAAACCGAAAAAATAATTATCCTTTCTTAGAATAGGACAATATTTGGCCGAGATACAGCTACTTGAAAATCAGGAATCTGAGGGTGCAAAATCTAAATATTAAGAAAATTGCCTTTAAAGTTGTCCAAATGAAGTTCTTAGCAATGCATATTACTAATCCAAAATTAAGTTTTGATATATTAACGGTAGAAAATATCTTAATGAAAACATGATCTTTACTTAATATCTTAGTGATTTTTGGCATAAAAGAAAAATGAATCATTTTTAACACATACAATGTTTTGTTGGCTATTGCTACAAACATATTTGTGCTACTTACAACTTGTGGTCCAGGGTCACATATTTGACAAAATAACCAAGGTATTTCAACAAAAACCTTTAGCATAAAACACAGTGATTAAAATTGGAGAACAGTAACCACTGTAGCACAAGAAGATTACAACTCAAATTGGAGGGTTACAGCTGTTGGAAATTAGAAGTGATGAAACCCTTGCTTTAAATGACTTCAGCACATCTGCGGCCACATCATTAGTTTAGTTTCTCACACTGCACCGGTGTGATCTCGATCCTTTCTTCTTCCACTCTCTTCCATAGTTTGGTAACTGTAGTGGGTTTTTTATCCATAACTGTCACCAAGAATTTTCCAGAGATTTTCAATCAAGCTTAGATGAGGACTCTGGGCCTGGCCATTTCATTATTTCAGTGTTTTTAGCTTCAGGGAAC
Organism: Garra rufa; assembly: GCF_049309525.1. Taxonomy (NCBI): domain Eukaryota; kingdom Metazoa; phylum Chordata; class Actinopteri; order Cypriniformes; family Cyprinidae; genus Garra; species Garra rufa. Next base: position 9,791,146 of record NC_133368.1, on the reverse strand, counting down.
TGCTTTACTCATTTTGCAGTTGCTGGAGCATTGTCTTGCATGAAAGACTGAAGGAGGTTCTGATAAACATTTGCATTTACTATGCCATGTATCTGTATACGTGGCTCAACTCCTGCAGAAAACATCCCTCAACCATGACACTTTCTCCTCCACCTTTCACTGACTTCTTGAACGTCATTCTTTCCACAAACAAACAAAATATTTCCCATTAGACCCAAATAAATTAAACTTGCTCTCGTCACTAAAGTGAACTTTGGACAAGTTCTCCTCTTTCCACACAACATGCTCCTCAGCAAAGGTGAGCTTAGCCTTTTGATTCTCTCTACTGATGAGAGGTTTGGTCACTGCAGAGTTCCCTTTTAAGTCTGACTTCCCTTTAACATGCCGAGACAGATCCTGAACCTGTTCAGCACTGAACTAACAAGCACTTCCAGCTGCAGTGTTGAACCAATTCCCCATTGAGAGTCTCAGCATTATCCTGTCTTCTTGTAGATTTGTCTTAAGTGGACGACCAACCTTTTGAGGGACTTGAAATTAATCAGTGTCATTGTAGAGCTGCAATAATTGAGAAATCACAGAACTGGAATGACCGACTTCTCTTGCAGTGGCTGAAAGGGCCATTCCTTTGGCCTTCATCTGGACAACCTCCCTTAGAGCGGCCCACCATCTTACAATCTCAGTAAAATTGGATGAATGCTTCAAGTAAAATAGGATTTGTCATATGATTAAGAAAAATAACAATAGGTGCCAGATTAACACCAATAACTTGGAGGTATCTGTAAGTGTTCTCTAATTTTGATCTTCTTTTTCAAATATCTTTAATATCTCACAGTTTTTATACTGTGCAGAATACAATTCATTTATGAAATATGCTAAAACTGCCCTTCTACAGCTGTTAGGATCAAATATGATAACTCAACCTGATCTCACTGCGATTCGTACATATTTTACGAGATGACTAATTCGTACAAATTCATACAACCTCACTCGTACACTGTAAAAAGTTTTTACCAATTTCAACTTAAAAACATAAATTCAGCAGCTGCCTTAAAATTTTAAGTTAAATCAACTTAAAACTAATATTAATTTCAACTCACGAGAATAAAATTGAATTTAAAAGTTGATTTAACTTTTTATGCAGCTGCTAAACTTAAGTTTTTAAGTTGAAACTGGTGAAAACTTTTTACAGTGTAGAAATGTACAGTCGTGGCCAAAAGTTTTGAGAATGACACAAATATTAGTTTTCACAAAGTTTGCTGCCAAACTGCTTTTAGATCTTTGTTTCAGTTGTTTCTGTGATGTACTGAAAAATAATTACAAGCACTTCGTAAGTTTCAAAGGCTTTTATCGACAATTACATGACATTTATGCAAAGAGTCAGTATTTGCAGTGTTGGCCCTTCTTTTTCAGGACCTCTGTAATTCGACTGGGCATGCTCTCAAACAACTTCTGGGCCAAATCCTGACTGATAGCAACCCATTCTTTCATAATCACTTCTTGGAGTTTGTCAGAATCAGTGGGTTTTTGTTTGTCCACCCGCCTCTTGAGGATTGACCACAAGTTCTCAATGGGATTAAGATCTGGGGAGTTTCCAGGCCATGGACCCAAAATTTCAACGTTTTGGTCCCCGAGCCACTTAGTTATCACTTTTGCCTTATGGCACGGTGCTCCATCGTGCTGGAAAATGCATTGTTCTTCACCAAACTGTTGTTGGATTGTTGGAAGAAGTTGCTGTTGGAGGGTGTTTTGGTACCATTCTTTATTCATGGTTGTGTTTTTGGGCAAAATTGTGAGTGAGCCCACTCCCTTGGATGAGAAGCAACCCCACACATGAATGGTCTCAGGATACTTTACTGTTGGCATGACACAGGACTGATGGTAGCGTTCACCTTTTCTTCTCTGGACAAGCCTTTTTCCAGATGCCCCAAACAATCGGAAAGAGGCTTCATCGGAGAATATGACTTTGCCCCAGTCCTCAGCAGTCCATTCGCCATACTTTTAGCAGAAGATCAATCTGTCCCTGATGTTTTTTTTTTTTTTGGAGAGAAGTGGCTTCTTTGCTGCCCTTCTTGATACCAGGCCATCTTCCAAAAGTCTTGGCCTCACTGTGTGTCCAGATGCGCTCACACCTGCCTGCTGCCATTCCTGAGCAAGCTCTGCACTGGTGGCACTCTGATCCCGCAGCTGATTCCTCTTTAGGAGACGATCCTGGAGCTTGCTGGACTTTCTTGGACGCCCTGAAGCCTTCTTAACAAGAATTGAACCTCTTTCCTTGAAGTTCTTGATGATCCTATAAATTGTTGATTTAGGTTCAATCTTAGTAGCCACAAAATCATTGCCTGTGAAGCCATTTTTATGCAACGCAATGATGGCTGCACGCATTTCTGTGCAGGTCACCATGGTTAACAATGGAAGAACAATGATTTCAAGCATCACCCTCCTTTTAACATGTCAAGTCTGCCATTCTAACCCAATCAGCCTGACATAATGATCTCCAGCCTTGTGCTCGTCAACATTCTCACCTGAGTTAACAAGACGATTACTGAAATGATCTCAGCAGGTCCTTTAATGACAGCAATAAAATGCAGTGGAAAGTTTTTTTCGGGATTAAGTTAATTTTCATGGCAAAGAAGGACTATGCAATTCATCTGATCACTCTTCCTAACATTCTGGAGTATATGCAAATTGCTATTATAAAAACTTAAGCAGCAACTTTTCCAATTTCCAATATTTATGTAATTCTCAAAACTTTTTGTCACCATTGTAAGTTTTTGGCTAAATCGTACGTATTTTACATTTTAAGTTGTTCGTACAGCTGGCAAGTCTACAAAAATCCTGAACATGTCATTACATCAGTCATGGCTTTTCCTAGAACTTCTCTCTGAGTTTAGACAACAAACATCAAAGACCCTTTCAACCGCTCTTTCAACTGCTGAGCAGCTTACAAAGTTTCCTGTAAATATTGCAATGTCGGTAAAGGACAATATGAGGTACGCTCACATGGTGTAAAGCTCTCTAACGCATGTGATGTTATCACAGGGCAGTTTTTACATCATTTCTAGGCAGCCTCTCACAAGATCTAGAGGAAGACACATGTGATTCAGAGATATGTCATCTCTTCTGATGAGAAGAGCAACGCAACATTCATTAGCAGCTTCTCAAACCTTATTCAATAGTCTCTGAATCACCGTACTGTGATATTTGAGTCATAACATATATAACATTATTAGAAGATTAGTCAACGGGAGCCCGTTCACACCTGCTGAGGTGAGATGAGATGTACCTCACAGCCAGCTTTAATTAGTGAAAAAGACTGTTTATTACCTGGCATGCCTTCACAGGCATGGCTCATGTTCACATACAGTTCACGTCCCCTGCATTTCTCTCTCTCTCTCTTTCTCTCAGCTCCCCCCCTCCCGTTTTAGACACACGAATATGTTTGCTCAAATGCCTCTCTGCACAAAAGCCCTATGTGCGTCACTGCTGGTAGACAGTCCTTTGTCTCTAAGGAAAAAAGAGAGGCAGAGAGACAGGGTGATACAGAGAGGAATGGAGAAAAAAGAGAAAATTAGGGTAAAAGCTAAAAAGGATTTAGAAACATGAACTATAGAGAGGAAAAAAGCGGGAGCGAGAGAGCAGAGAATGAAGAGAACAGACAGGCCGACAGAGAGAGATAAAGAGGTCAAACATTTGGTTTCGTTATGCAATGAGTATTTGTATATTTCATAAAATCTGAATTAACTCTGTAGAATTCTTTAAAATAATCTAATCTTAACTTAGATTGAACAGTGCATGTTCAAAGTGTATCATATTCTATATATAAAAGACCCAGTGAAATCACTTGATAAGCATTTTATTTCCCATACTGACATATTTCCTACAGATGTTAAGCATTAATTAGACTTTAATTTATGATATGTTATGAAAAAAAACTGTATTATTTAATAATGTCAAATAATACCAGTATTTTGTTGCCTTTTTCCTACACTAATAATTACAATAATATTTTTATTTCAGAGCTAATTATTTAATAATAAATTAATAAATTTTTGCTTTTTAAATTAATCATTATTTTTGTTGGTTCATTAGCATAACTAAAGTTAATCATATTAAATAATTAAAATAGTACTGAATAAATTAAATTGCTGTTGTTATTAACCATAGCGACAATAATAAATGAAATAAAATAATTACTATAGAATTATTTGGTTGCTTATTTTATTAATGAATGCTTAATTTATTTACTTATTAAATTAATGGTTAATTTTAAAATTAATTACCCTAATAAGCCCAAATTGAAGAATTTATTATTATTACATTATAAATAGATTTATTACACTAATAATAACAATAATATTATTATTTCGGCAAATTATTTATTTGATAATAAATTAATAAATTATTATTACAATAAATTAATATATATTTTTCAAATAATAATTATAAGTTAATTCACTTAATTAAAGTTGAATAAATTAAAATAATATATTATTGTTGTTGCTGTTAACAATAAAAATAAATAACAATAAAACAATATTAACAACAATAATAAATAAAATAAAATATAAAAAATAATAAATACAATAAAATAATAATAATAATTACTGATTTATTACAGTAATAATAACAAAAATATTATTTCAGAATAAATTATTGTTTTTTAAAATAATTATTATTTTTGTTAGTTCATTAGCATAATTAAAGTTGAATACATTAAAATAGTATATTATTATTATTATTATTATTATTATTGCTGTTATTATTACCCATAGCAACAATAATTCCAAATTTAATAGAAATTACTTTAATAAAATTACTTTACAATTATTTGTTTGCATATTTTATTAATGTATACTTATTCACTTATTAAATTAATAATTAATTTTAACCCAAATTGAAGAATGTATTATTATTATTATGAAAACAATAATATGAAGAGAACAAAATATTTACTGATCACTTATCACTCTAATAATAACAATAATATAATTTCAGAGCTAATTATTTATTTGATAATAAATTCAAAAAGTTATATATTAAGTTAATTAGCTTAATTAAAGTTGAATAAATTAAAATAGTATATTATTAATATCATTATTATTGTTGTTACTGGTATTAACCATAGCAACAATAATAAATAAAATAAAATAAATATAAAATAAAATAAAAAATAATTCAGATTTATGTTTTGCTTGTTTTATTAATGAATTTTAAAATTAATTAAAGAATGTATTATTATTATTATAAACTATAACAATAATATAAAGAGAATAAACAATATTTACTGATTTGTTACACTAATAATAACAGTAATATTATTATTTCAGAGATCAATATTTATAATAAATTATTGCTTTTTCAATTAACATTTTTAAGCTAATTAGGTTAATTAATAAATTACAACAATAATAATAATGTTAATTCTCTGAGAGCTGATTTTGTGTGGGTCTGTCCATTAGACACAAATACTCACAGACACTGCGGTAATTATTGTAAACAGTACAGAATGACTGACTGAGAGGCAGACAGAGGGAGTGAGGGGGTGTATATGTGAGACTGAGCAGGAGAACATTCACAGGATGCTATTTCTATGAAATGAATGAATTTAATATGCAGGCCACTGCTTTTGATTAAATGTGTAGGAGGTGATTTTAAATAACAGCAAAACAAATATGTCAGAGTAGACGGGGTGCCTCTCAGAGGCCCAGTGAGTCAACACAAAAGACGTATGAGCGCAGAGAAATGAGGTAGATGGTATATGACTTCGGTATATATTAATAGCAGGTGTCACATATACTGTGTGTGACAAAGAAAATATGAAAAATCCTAAGCTCAACAATATCAGATCATGCACACACGCACACAGACACATGTTGGGTTTACATGTTTTATGGGGACATTCCATAGGCGTAATGGTTTTTATACTGTACAAACCGTACTTTCTATCGCCCTACACCTACCCTACACCTAAACCTAGCCCTCACAGGAGATTGTGCACACTTTTACTTCATCAAAAAAACTCATTGTGCATGATTTATAAGCCTGTTTCCTCATGGGGACCTGAGAAATGTCCCCACAAGGTCAAAATCTACTGGTATTCCTATCCTTGTGGGGACATTTGGTCCCCACAACGTGATGAATACCAGGTACACACATACACACACACACACACACACACACACACACACACACACACACACACACACACACACACACACACACACACACACACACACACACACAGCAAAACCAGCCTTCAAGCAAGGTTAAACAAGAAGACAGCTGCTGCTGACAGAGCCACAGGTGTCCAGTATTCTGATCGCTTCTGCTACCTCAAAAGCAAAAAGCCTGCTGTTTTGCCTTCTCGCACACACAAACACAGCATCTGTTATTTTATTTCATCTCTTTATACTTATGAAGCACTATTCAGATTTAATTTTATACAACAGTTCATTCTTGTCCTCTGATATGATTGGCTAACAGCACTCAAACCAGTGATGACATATTTCCTACCTGATCTAATGATGAAAACATACCTGTGGGAACTTTTTCGCAAGATGCGAAATACGTACCAATAAGTACATATCACTGCAGTTTCCAACAGAAATGAACACTAGAGGCAGTAAAACAATGAGCACTTCTAATCATTTTTTAGGCATTTTTGCCGTTATTGTGATAGGACAGATCAGGAAAGACAGGAAGCGAAGTGAGAGAGATAAGGGGCGGAATCTGGAAAGGTCCTCGAGTCGGGATTCGAACAAGGGGCGCCCGTAGTGCAATGGCACTGTGTGTCAGCGTGCTGCCCACAAGGCTATTGGCGCCAACCATTTCTAATCACAGTCATGATTACAGCTCCATATGTTTGGATTTCCAGACGTAACAAGCTTGCTCTGTAGCTGGCACAGAATTGGATTTAGGATGCAGAATCCTTGGGTACAAATCCTGTGAAAAACATGACTCACAATGAAAGAGCTGAACGATTAGAGATCAAAAAACAAGCTAAAACGCCATGCTTGCGATTGTGTTTTTACGTCACAATCGCTTTTGTTCATCCCTGCTGAAAAAACAGCTCAAACCAGCCTAGGCTGGTTGGCTGGTTTAAGCTGGTCATAGCTGGTCAGCAGGCTGGTTTTAGAGGGGTTTGGCCACTTTTCCAGCCTAACCAGCCTGGCCAGGCTGGGAGACCAGCTTAAATAAAAATATCTTGTGTTAAAGGTGACATATCATGAAAATCTGACTTTTTCCGTGTTTATGTGCTACAATCATGTCCCCGGTGCATCAATCAACACAGGAAACATGAAAAAGGACAACCTAGTAACCTTGTCTTGGCAAGCATTTCTCTGCAAGCATGTGAAAAAAACAATCCGCTCAAATTTCGCTCCCCTCATGATGTAAGAAGGGGATCTTAATATAATATTCCCACCCCGTAATCTGCATTTTATGTGCCGCCATTTTGTTTTCGCAAGCGACAGTGGTGTACCAGTTCTAACGCCATGGCAAAAGTTCGACCAAAACATGCTAACTGCTCAGATGAGACAACAGAGCAGTGGATTTATTGATTTATTTACTGTATATTACACTGCTGCCGCCCAGATCTAAGATAAACATGCAATTTATTTCCCAGCTGTTTATCTTCACAGACATAACCAACTGTTTTTGTAACTCATGTGCGTTTTTAACATAAACTTGTGTGTATTTGACAGTTTAAGCGCAATAAGACTTGAAAGAGAACTTAGTTTAGTACTCACATGTTGTGTGCAAACTGCTTTCTGTCCGCATTTCGGATGTGTGCGCTCAGAAAACCATATATCAGAAGAACTAATATGGTTTAAAACACACGATTTCAGCACGATAGACATGATAATTAAAACCAAACAGATGTTTTTTGCCAAAGTATCTGAGGTACAAACTTTAAAGGCACAGCCCTATTCTGGAAAAGGGGTTGGGGAGAAGCAGCTTATTTGCATTTAAAGAGTCATGCACGAAAACTGTGTTTCTGCTTTTTCTCAAAAAATTTGCATTTTCAAAATTATATAAATTATCTGTGGGGTATTTTGAGCAGACACATTCTAGGGATTATTTGTTAATATTATTTGCATTATTGCTCTTTTACTTCATACACTGTTTCTTATTTGTCCTTCAATACAAATGTGAAAGAAACTGCTTGGAAAGAGTACGGCCTTTAACCGATTATGTCTGGGTATTAAGTTTATTGTTAGAGGAAGATCTTGTATGACATCTCTGCCCTCTGCCCTTCATCTTCTTATGTTTCCTCTTCTATCTAGGGCTTTTCCTCTTGCTCCCTCCCCCTGCCTCCTGTCCAGTGTTCTGTTTGTTTTGTCTTCAGGTATCTTTAATCTGTTTCTGCGGCTGGAGAGTTTTCTGGGCGTTAAGGGTGGGTGGGTTGTTTCTGCGGGCCGTTGTTGCCAAACGCACGTGCAGTGCAGGATTTACCTCACTTAGCCTAATAGGCTTACACAACCCATCCAGAATGCTCTCTCCTCGCCCTGATGCTCTGACGCACCATTCTCCTTCCCTCCATATCCGTCTGACAGCATGTACTGTTCTTTCCATGTGATTTTTATTTATTTATTTATTTATTTTTATTTAGTCATCTTCGTCCACTGTCCTTTGGCTTTGGAGTCTTTTTGCCTCTGCCAGGTTTGCCATCATCATAGTGCTTCAACATACAGTTGCAGTCAAAAGTTTACATACACCTCGCAGAATCTGCAAAATGTTTATTATTTTACCAAAATAAGAGGGATCATACAAAATGCATATTATTTTTTATTTAGTACTAAGACATTTCACATAAAAGACGTTTACCTAATAGTCCACAAGAGAAAATAATAGTTGAAGTTATAAAAATTACCCCGTTCAAAAGTTTACATACACTTCATTCTTAATACTGTGTTGTTACCTGAATGATCCACAACTGTTTTTTTTTTTTTTTTTTGTGATAGTTGTTCATGAGTCCACACACACAGTATTAAGAATCAAGTGTATGTAAACTTTTGAATGGGGCTATTTTTATAAATTCAACTACTAATTTCTCTTGTGGACTATATGTAAACATCTTTAATGTGAAATATCTTATTCAGGTCAGTGCTAAATAAAAAATGACATGCATTTTGTATGATCCCTCCTATTTTCGTAAAATAATTTAATTTTGCAGATTCTGTAAAGTGTATGTAAATTTTGACTTCAGCTTTATACACATATAGGGGTGAAATCAGTAAACAGTTGCAGCAAAACCCACAGAACATCTGCAACATCTCAGCTAACAGGGAATGTTTTTAGAACTTTGGCAAGGTTCTCTCAATATTACAAAGTGTTCTTCTAGTAACTTTAAAAGAAAGTTTGATTAAAGTTATCTGATCTTTAATAAAATGTTCTCAAAACGTTTGCACAAAAATGTTATTTTTGAATGTTCAGGGAACTTTCAGAAATAATCCCGATTTCATAACTTAAAGTTAAATAGTTCCAGCCAAAATGAAAATTCTAATTTACTCACCCTCAAGTTGTTTCAAATCAGTATGAGATTCTTTCTTCCACTGAGCACAACATACTGGTTTGGAACAAGTGGAGGGTAAATAAGGGATCAAAGAATTTTCATTTTTGGGTGAACTTTCCCTTTAATGGGAATGTTAACAAACCTAGTTTTTATTAGCTAGGTTATTTTCTCTAACTACTAACAAACCAAATGCTAAATGTGAAACATCTGTCCACATTTTCAATTAATCATGCCAGCAGTCATTCTTAGAAATAATGGAGAAAAGTGTTCTATACTGGGCGAATGTAGAGACACTATGAACTGATTCATGTTTCTGGATCACAGTGGTGGAGTGATTTGTTTTTATACCTGCACAGGAGAACAGAATTGAGTATGTGAATGTGTGTGTGTGTGTGTGTGTGTGTGTGTGTGTGTGTGTGTGTGTGTGTGTGTGTGTGTGTGTGTGTGTGTGTGTGTGTGTGTGTGTGTGTGTGTATTTGGAGTCGAATGTGTCAGTTAAAAGGGCAGCTCAGCATGGATTAGAGGATGTATGTGTTTGTTTGTGAAGCGTAGGAGGGGACGCTGGGTGAGGGACACCTGTTGTGCTGTTTGTGCCATGTGAGAGTAGATAAATACATACACACACACACACACACACACACACTGGTTTACATGTTTTATGGGGACATTCCATAGGCGTAATGGTTTTTATACTGTACAAACCGTATTTTCTATCGCCCTAACCCTACCCTACACCTAAACCTAGCCCTCACAGGAGATTGTGCAAACTTTTACTTCATCAAAAAAACTCATTGTGTATGATTTATAAGCCTGTTTCCTCATGGGGACCTGAGAAATGTCCCCACAAGGTCAAAATTTACTGGTATTCCTATCCTTGTGGGGACATTTGGTCCCCACAATGTGATGAATACCAGTACACACACACACACACACACACACACACACACACACACACACACACACACACACACACACACACACACACGCACACACATCCTTGTGGGAACATTTGGTCCCCACAACGTGATGAATACCAGGTACACACGCACACACACACACACACACACACACACACACCATCATATATGCATACAGAATACAACATATTTGATAATAGTCAAAACGTAAGAAATAAAAAAATATATTTGCAATGAAAGTGAAGGTAAGAGTCAGACAAAAATTGTCAAACCAAAATACAATTCACAGGGGCACTATAGAGCAAAATAAAGGTTTCAGAAAGTGTTTGACTTTAAAGAACCTTAGTTTCTATAATGCTGTTGGATAAACATATGAAGATCTGTGGCTGATTATTTTTAGCAGTTCACACCTGCTGGAAGATGCAAGTACCATTCAGTGAAAAGTAGCAAGTTATAAGTCTGAGAAAAAATGCTTTTTAACAAAGATTAAGCCATTTACAGGTGCTGGTCATATAATTAGAATATCTTCAAAAAGTAGATTTATTTCATTAATTCCATTCAAGATGTGAAACTTGTATAATGTATACATTCATTCCACACAGGCTGATATATTTCAAGTGTTTATTTCTTTTAATTTTGATGATTATAACTGACAACTAATGAAAACCCCAATTCAGTATCTTTGAAAATTAGAATATTGTGAAAAGGTTCGGTATTGAAGACACCTGGTGCCACACTCTAATCAGCTAATTAACTCAAAACAGAGAAAAGATGTGGTAGAAAAAAGTGTACAAGCAATAGGGATAACCGCACATTGGAGAGAATTGTGAAACAAAACCCATTCAAAAATGTGGGGGAGATTCACAAAGAGTGGACTGCAGCTGGAGTCAGTGCTTCAAGAACCACTACACACAGACGTATGCAAGACATGGGTTTCAGCTGTCGCATTCCCTGTGTCAAGCCACTCTTTAACAACAGACAGCGTCAGAAGCGTCTTGCCTGGGCTAAAGACAAAAAGGACTGGACTGCTGCTGAGTGGTCCAAACTAATGTTCTCTGATGAAAGTAAATTTAGCATTTTGCAAATTTTGCATCCTTTGGAAATCAGGGTCCCAGAGTCAAATCAGAGTCTGTTAAACAAAATGTTATGTCATTATTTTAAGAATGGATTGGAGCACTATATTTTAGTTTTAAATTAAAGGTGTGTGCTTTGTCAATGGTAGTGCTCGCTAACTTGCTCAAGTACTCCTTTCAGAACCACTCACAACAGATTTGGCTAGCTGACCAATCAGAGCAGAGTAGGCTTATGGACGGGAGGGGTTTACAGACCTTAAGCTCAGAACAGCTTCAAACATCTGTTTCGAAATCATTAAGAAATGACTCTAAAATAAACTGTATATTCTGAGAAAATTAGAATGTTTTCTGACCCTAGATGTATTTAAAGCTGTTGTAGGGGACTCCAACATAAAATAAGGACACTTTAAAAGAATAAACTTTTAACATTTTTTTTACTAGGACATAGATATTCTTCACCTCTGTGCTAGCTACAGTACAGACCAAAAGTTTGGACACACCTTTGAACCAAAGTTTTCTTCATTTTCATGACTATGAAAATTGTAGATTCACACTGAAGGCATCAAAACTATGAATTAACACATGTGGAATTATATACCTAACAAAAAAGTGTGAAACAACTGAAAATATGTCATATTCTAGGTTCTTCAAAGTAGCCACCTTTTGCTTTGATTACTGCTTTGCACACTCTTGGCATTCTCTTGATGAGCTTCAAGAGGTAGTCACCTGAAATGGTTTTCGCTTCACAGGTGTTCCCTGTCAGGTTTAATAAGTGGGATTTCTTGCCTTATAAATGGGGTTGGGACCATCAGTTGTGTTGTGCAGAAGTATATATAGAATTAAATATTTTATAGAATTAAATATAATTCCACATGTGTTAATTCATAGTTTTGATGCCTTCAGTGTGAACCTTCAATTTTCATTTTTCATAGTCATGAAAATAAAGAAAACTCTTTGAATGAGAAGGTGTGTCTTTTGGTCTGTACTGTATGTCTCTTAGTTTATTTTCAGATTATTCTTAAAAATTATTACTAGATAACTACTTACTTGCATTTTAATGCTGAAGACTGAACCATTTTGATGGTTTCCACCTGCGGTTTCAACAGTTGGGGTGGTCAGAAAATTCAGATTTTACAAGTTAAATTATGCATTATGAACTGTCAGAACTTACTGCCAATGAGCAAACCACATACTCTTCAGCGAATGCTAACAGATAAATCACTTCAGGTATTATAGGCCTCGAAACCCATGTTTAGTATTACTCACTAACATCCCATGGCACCATACTCTATGCTTGACATAATTAACAGGACCAGATTCAGCAAACAAATTAAACGACTAAATCTAGCAACAACTTTAATGTTGTTTACTAAACACTGCTAACGGAACGTAATGGCACAGAGACAGTGTCTAATTTATTCCCGTATGTCTGAGTGCACTGGAAAGATGGCATGCTGGGAAATGTCACTTCATAGAAAAAGGTCTGTTGAGAGCGATGTCAGGAAGTCTCGATCACTCCTAAGGGTCTCATTCAGAGGAAGTAGGAGGAGCCTCACAGGAAAGAGGAAATGGAAAGCATGGTAGCGCTTGCGTCACAGAGAGTAAAGGACCAGTGGAGGGAACACGGTGGAAACGGCATCTGACACAGTTAACATAATGGCACTGTGGCACTGGACTTTCTGACATGCTCCAGATTTAGGAACAGTAATTTATTAAGTGGTTTACCACACATACAAACACAAACACACCGAACGCAAAGTAGTACAGCTACCCTGGGAACTACCGAAGTCAGAAGTTCTGCTAAACCTCAAACAGGATATGGCGAAGCGTTTCAGTTCTCGTGCAAAATACGCTTCGTGAAAAAGAAAGTGTGCATAAATTTACTAGAGGTTAAGCACCATGCAGTAGACGCATCTACAGGATTAGCTCGACAGCCACAAGTTCAAAAGACAGTTGTAGTTAAGACAGTATTTTACTCCCAATGAGGGGGAGAAGTCTGCATAAAATAGAAGTGATATATTAACAAAATATTTCTTCTCATCCAGAGTTGTATAACGCTCTTTCCTGCACTCCCTCTTCCCACAATCCTTTGTTCCTCTTCCAAGAAATAGCCAGGTCCTCTGCCAAAGAGATAAATCCTGTGCAAGACTCTCTCCCCCTCATTCCCTCTCATCACACTGAGCTTGGAAATGATCTAGAGACAGTGGAGAAAAACGCTGTCACATGAGATATTACTGTTGAGGTAATTATTGAGGTATTTAATGAGTTTTATTCTGGATTGTTGCTACAATTGACAAGGTCCAAGAGGACATTTTAAGGACCAAGAGGAAGGCCTTACCATGGACAACATTTACAGATTTATTTGATTGGGATTGGTCAATCGTTACAATCTTTGGTCAAGTAGTTTTAGGGGTGACTAGATTGATCCTGAAATATTAATACAGAGGACATTGATCATCAAGGGTTTTAAAATCATGATTTGATTATATTTTTAAACAAAAGTCAATTTAATGTTAAAGTTAATTCAAATGAAAAGTTTAAAAAATGATCATGCAATTATGCATTAGTCCTATTAAATGTTATAAATTGTATTGAAATGTAAGTTTCAAACAGTTTAATAAAAGTATTAGTATTCATATCGATATCACAGATACTTTCAGAGCCCTCAATGGACATGGTGTTGGGGAAACAATGAGATGAAATCACCCTGATAAACTTTGCGTGTACTTGCAAAACTTTTGCATTCTCTTGCAAAACAAAAAACAAACAAACAAAAAATAATAATAATTTGCACTCACTCGAGAAAACCTTTGTGATGGAAACAATATGAGGAGGGAGGAATCTATATTTCAATGCTTTTGTGAGCAAATGCATAGTTTCTCAGGGGAACACAATACTTTAGGGCTTGAACAGAAAAGCACTGAAATACAATTTTTTTTTCCATCTCATATTTTTTTCAATCAATATGTCCACTTAAGGGTTCTGAGATACTGGTGTTTTTTCTTACTGGAGCATCAGTGAGCATTTGAACCTTCTGTAATAGTTGCATATGAGTCCCTTAGTTCCTCAGTGTGAAAAGATGGATCTCTAAATCACAGTCATTGTTGGAAAGGGTTCAAATACACAAAAATGCTGAAAAACCAAAGAATCTGTAGGATCTGAAGTATTTTTCTGAAGAAGAGTGGGCAATTTAACTGTTCAGGACAAACAAGGAACTCATGAACAATTATCACTAAACAAACAACAACAAAAATAAAACACAAACACACACACAGCTTTTGTATTAGTATTAGGAATCAAGTGTATGTAAACTTTTGAACAGGATAATTTTCCTAAATTCAACTATTATTATGTGAAATGTCTTATTCAGGTCAGTACTAAATAAAAAACATGCATTTTGTATGATATGAAAAATAATTTACATTTTCCAGATTCTGGAAGGTGTAAACTTTACTTTTTGTATCAGATATATTTATTAGTATGACCAGCAGACTGTACATTTGTCCCTAATTTGTCTCATTTGGGTATATGAAGTGTGTGTGTATGCTCAGCTGTATTATCTGACTGTGTGTGTTGTAAAATGGCTGATTTAACAGAGCAGGACTGACAGATGGGCTGATAAAGTGAGGGTGAACATCAGCACAATGCTGTCTGCCTCATCCTTCCTTTCTCACACCCCTGTCATCATTCACTGCCTCTGTCTGTCCTCATATCTATCTCTCTGCTTTTATCTGCTTTTTACCCTCTCTCTTACCGACATCATTCTCTCAGTCTCTCTCAATAATTGAGCATTTACCCTCCGGCTTATGACCCAGAGCTGTTGGCTGCTGGTCATCTGCCGTCATCTGTCGCCATAAACAATCTCCATTCACATGGTGAAAACGAGCTGGCAACCAGAGGTGTGTGCGAGACGTCACTGGGCCAGACTGAGAGCATTGTGACGCAGGATGAGCGGGATTGGGTTACCTGGGCAGGGTGACCTTCCAGTCCAAACAACCAGAGTGAAATAAAGAGCTGGAGGGGAGAAGGGTGTCAGGTTAGATAAATCTCTAGTGTGTTCCCTCAGCCTTTTTTCTCTCGTTATGTGTCAGTACATCTCACTCTCTCTGGATGTCACTGTCTATGAGAAAAAAAACGAATACATAACATGCCCTTTTTGCACTCATGTAACAGCTCTATAACACTCCCTTTTTCTTGTAACTAGGCTTTCTCTGCCTACATGAGGTAAACCAACACACCCACTGCTGAGACGGTGAGTTTGAAGTTTGGGTGATATTTGGTTGTCAATGCGTGCATTTATAAAGGTTGAGGTTGGTCCCCATATTGGATGAAGCTTAAAAGGGCAAAGGTTTTTTAAATGAGTCAGCACTGCAAACAAACAAACAAATGTTTATATTAATATTACATACATACATACATTTATTCATTAATTTATTCATAACAAATTTCATATTAAAATTATATTTTATTTATTTATTTTTTAAATTAACTATGAATGAATTTAATTGTGAATTAATAAATGTGTTACAGAATGTGGACACAGACACTAAAGAAGCAGAGTAAGGAAATGAGTAAAGGATGGTAATGCGTGATGAGACTGATAACAGAACTTTCTTTTTTTTCCAGGTGAAAATTGTGGACGGTGTAGCAGATGGAGAATGAACACACACCTCTTCGCGAAGGGGTAGGTATCCCGGTAATGCTTAAAATACAATTGAGACATTCTTCTGGTCTATAGCCTTCCCAGTTAAGTATTCGAGACAACCACCATGGCACCTGTGGACCAGGATCTCCCTGACTGTGTATACGGCTCTGTTCTTCAGAATCAGGGGAAGGAGGGGTTCCACTACTGGGCCAGGATCTGTGGAATCAGAAACAGGGGGTGATAAGCCTTGAGGAGTGTAACATGGAAGGTAGGGTGATATTTTAAATGTGCAGGGCGTTGCAACTGATATGTTACAGGATTGACTTGACGAATGATGGTGAAGGGGACAATGACTCTGAGACTAAGCTTTTTGCCGGTCAGGCACATCCTGATGTCTCTCGTGGATAGCCAAATCTACTGTCCAGGCTAAAACATTGGAGTATTGGTCCATCGAGTGTCAGCTAAGAACAGTTGACATTGCATTGCCCGCTGAAGCTCCAAAGATTCCCTGAGCCATGGAAACAGACAAGGCTGGTAACTGAGCACACACTGAAAGAGAGTGAGTCCGGTGGCAGGCTGATTGAAGGGATTCTGGGCACACTCAGCCTAGCCTAAGAACTGGTTCCAAGAGTTCTGGTGGCCATGGCAGAAGGTTTGTAGGAAGTGACCGATCTCCTAGATCTGCGTTTCTGTCTGCCTGTTCGACTGAGGTTGATAACGGATGACAATGCTTGCAATCAAACCGAAGAGGGTGAAGAATATCTGGAAGACCTTGGAGGGCCTCAAATTGAGGGCCACGGTCTGATTCTATGTCCACAGGGATCCTGAAATATCGTAAGACATGGTTGAAGAGGAGTTCTGCCATTTCCAGTGATGACTTGGAAAATGGATCAGTAACCACAAGGATGCATATGTTACCATCAGAGAGGGGCAGGTCCATGATGGAATCCACTCTCAAGTGTGACCATGGATGGTTGGGAACAAGCAGAGAAAGGAGCATGCTGGCAGAAATATGGCGTGGGCTCTTTAGGATAGCACAGTCAGAGCAGCCACAAACTAAACTTCTCACATCCCTAGCCATGTTGGGCCAGCCCAGGACAAAGACTTGGTTCTTGAGCAGACTTGTCAACGGACTGGTGATGGTACTGTAGTTCTAAATAAAAAGCGTGTAAAAGTTTGCAAACCCTAGAAAGCATTGTGATTCTTTTATGGTGGTGGGTGTGGGCCAGTTCTTAACTGCTTCCACCATCCCATCATGGATTATGTGGTTGCAGATGTTATATCTAAAGAACTGCACTGAGGACTGACTTGGAGCTCATATTATTGGAGCCAAATATTCATAGTGGCCTGTGGGTATCATAATCTTTCATTTGTTCCCCTCACGTATCTAGATGAGGTTGTAGATACTGCAGAGATCCAACCTTGTAAACAAGGTGGTTCCGCTGAGATTTTCTAGGGCCACTGGGATGAGAGGCAGAGGTATAGAAACTTCAGTGGTTTTATTGAGGGCACAGTAATTGATGCAAGGCTGCAAGCCTTTATCCTTCTTTGCCACAAAGAAGAGGAATGAAGCAGCAAGGGAAGTTAAAGCCTAGATGTGACCTTTATCTAAAGCTTTCTCAGTATACTTGTTCATGGCCTTCTGCATGGAAAGAGAATAGCGGGCTGATCATCCGGAATTAGATCAATGGTGCACCGTCCCATGGCCAGTGTGGAGGCAACTGTGAAGCATTCTTGGGGCAGTAAACATCACTCAAGGGGGCATAGTAGGAAGGGAATATCGACAGACTGACATTCTACTGGGCTCTCGATGGCGGTAGAATACACAGGTAACATCTGGAGAGGACTAGAGGGTTTGTGGAACTTGAGGTAAACATCCATGGAAGCAATCCTCACCCTACTTTAGGACTTTGCCTTTTTTCCAGGACATGACAGGGTGGTGTTGCTCTAGCAGTGAAATGCTCCAGAACCAGGAGATGGGTTTGTTCGGTGTGGGGCTGGCCAATGTGAAACTGAACAGGTCCTGCCAGGAAAGATGATTATTGCCTAAAGGTGCCTTTTTTGGTGCTTTTGGTTCAGGAGATTGAGCTGGTGGCAGATGTTTCTAAAGATGTAATTACTAACTGACCTAGAGTCAAGGAGTGCATGTACTGTAATAGACACAACAGGCATTAAGGATTAAAACTGTGGTGAGTGGAGTTAAATTAACAAAATGAGAGTGAACAAAAATCACCACAGGTCGCGAGCGCTCGCTCCAGCTGCTGGCTGTTGAAGTGTCTCCAATGGGTTTGCCAAAAACTTCACAGAGTTTTAGATGGTTTCAGCCAATTGGAGCACTTTCCCCGTCAGCAGGGAGATGATGAATGAAATCTTGGCTCGCTCTGCTCTGTGGTGAAGCGATACAGCTGCATCTCCAGGGCCAATGAACACTGGAGAAGGAATCTATTGCAATCCTCCACTGAGCCAGAGTAGGGCGCTGGATTGGCCATGGGACTGGCGATGATGGCTGGTGAAGAAGTATTTTTGAAGGTCACGGGGATGGAGTGAAGCAAGTTGTAGTGAGAATATGCTGGAGTAAATCCACAATCTCCTGGAAGGGGTCAGGAATGGTACTGAACTTTGCAGGAGAATGTGGATGGTGGAGCAGATGGAGAATTAGCACATACCTAGTTGTAAGGTGTAGGTATCCAGGTTATGGACATGTTGGAGATTATCACTGAGATATTCGCTGGAGGTACTCGTTGGAGTTCATTGCTGGAGATCAGAAGAACAATCAGACTCAAGGTGTGTGCTTAAGTAGTGATAGAGTTTAGGAACTTGATATGTTTATATATATATATATATATATATATATATATATAACACTTTTAGTACTGTCAGTTACATTTAAAAATAAGATGCGTTAGCATATGCTAGGTTCAAATCCTGGTCTAATATAAAACAGAAAAAGAACTAAATTGTTTATAAGTTAACTAAGCAAAATAATAAACAGGACAACCAGTTTCCATGATGCATTGTTGCATAATGACAGCTTTGACATTTTGACAATAATTGATTTTATGTGAGTAGATGATTTCAGAAATGTCAGTTTAAAGCAAATGATTTGCAGAAGTTGCAACTCAAGTGGTCTGAGCAAATTTGGACATTTGAATGTGAGACTTCTGCCACAGTGCTTTAGAGAAAGACCTTTTTCTTGGCATTTGGCTTAGTAATTATACAGGATACATGACACAGAAGAGCAGGCAGGAGAGTACACAAGAGAGAAGGGGAGCAGATTCAGGACATGACCCAGGTCAGACTCAAATGATTCCCTGTAAACACAACATTTCCTTATATGAGCATGTGCATCCCGCTGCCCTCTGTGCCACTGCTCCAAATGAACCAATTAATTTATCAACCATTTGTTTTAATGATTCACTTCAGATGATTCAAAATTCAGTTTGATAAACCTGATTCATCCTATAACAACCACCTTTGTTCACCTTGCTGTTTTTGATTATATCTTTATTAAGGCTTCAAAGGTTGTCTTACTCTGTGACTCTTTTCTTGGTCAATACACACTGTGTTCTCTTATTATAATTATTTACTGTTCTCTTCTTCTCATTTCATTACCAGTTTCATGCTGTACCTCAGAAAGAGCTTGTTTTCCCGTCCCTGTCTCTTCTCTCAGTCGTCTGTGTGGGTCAGATGGTGAGATGAGGAGTGATGTCAGCGGAGTGCGTCAGTCACAAGATGCATGTGTTCACTCTCACTCGCAGGCAATGAGAGAGGCTTATTACACACTGCTCAAAGTGGACAGATCAACACACGCTATGTCCACAGAGTCAGTATGTGCCATGGATAACAGTGTTTATTAACAAGTGTGACTCCCTAATCACCCTGCTCATATAACCCATTTGAAATATACATTAAAATACAAAATATTTTTGTACATTCAATGTACAACTCAATTCCCTTTTCTATTCTCTATGTAGATGTGAAAACCACCTGCAACCATAGCAAAAGTGACAAAGGTACATATGAAAAATGACCATAGGAAAGTCGTATTACAGTTGGCACTAAGTTATTTAATAAGCCATTAAGATTTGATGGATGAACTCGAATCGAAACACGTGCTGTGTGCGAACATTACCCGATTTTATGCATAATTGTGCATAACTGAACAGCTGTTGGCATAAATATATCTAAGCATATGGCTTTGCACGCAGGAATACATACTCAGAACACACATGCACACAAAATGCCATTTGTGAAACAGAAACGCAGCCAGAGTGGTCCATTAGAAAGCACAGGATTGCTCATGTGGCAAGTTTTTCTCTTGAGACTGATCAATGAAGCCGGCTGATCACATCCAAGGCTCATTGATTTCCTTGCGCCCTCCAACTGTGACTTTCACCTTAGCAGGAATGAGGCACATTCAATATTCACTTTGCAATTTCACACTGAAATTCAAAGAGAGCAGCTGCAAAATACAATTAGCAAACAGAAAGTATGATGCGCTTTGGGTTTTGACCGACTTAACGCATCCCTAATCGAATCCAGTGCTTTGGTGCAACCGATGCAGAACAAAGAACAACACTATCCTTCTCCCTCCCTTCATAGAAGCACAGTCATAAGCACCAGGCCGTTCACCATGTGACGCACTGAATAAAAGACAAACTGGATGATCCAACTACAAACACGCAATCACACCCACACATAGGAACATCCTCTGTCCAGTATTTTCCCAAGAACATCATGTCACAAAATTTGCAACAATTTGTCTTTTGCAACAGAAGTGCACAAGGTTGTAGGCATGAGATAGCAGCCGGTGCTACAGATGGGCTCAGAGACAGACAGCTTAACACATTAGTTGTTTTGCTCCGGCAGTTAAAGTTCAGACCACACAAACAAAGCAGTTGTGTTGAATTTACGTCAGCCAGAGACCACAGACACACTTGAGGCCACTCACTCACACACACACATAAACAGTATCAACATAATAAAACGTTGCCATGGGTAAAAGGACAGAAACAACGTGAAGCGGAATAAGGACAGACGACTAAGAAATGAAATACAGTACATCTAAAAGAATTGCTGATCTGTTCAAATAATATGCAAATAGGTAATACTATACAATACGGATTAAAAACTTTGGCATGCTTATCATGAAGCTTTTAAAGGAATAGTTTACCCAAAAATGCAAATTTGCTGAAAATTTACTCACCCTCAGGTCATCCAAGATGTAGATGAGTTTGTTATTTCCTAGGAACAAATTTGGAGAAATGTAGCTTTACATCACTTGCTCGCTAATAAATCCTGTGCAGTGAATGGGTGCCGTCAGAATTAGAGTCCAAACAGCTGATAAAAGCATCACAATAATCCACAAGTAATCCACACCACTCCAGTCCCTCAATTAACATCTTGTAAAGTGAAAAGCTGTATATTTGTAATAAACAAATCCATTATTAAGATGTTTTAACTTTAAAATGTCACTTCTGACCAAAATATGAGTCCATAATAACAACAACTTCCTCCAGTGTTAAGAAGTCCATCCCCTGTTGTCCTCTGACATCAAAATCAACCAACGTATTTGTTTAAAACCAATTTAGACTGCTTTTGCTTGTAAGCTGTGCTTGCTATGTGCATATTTCTCTCCTGATTCAAAGTAGATGATTTTTTTAACTGGAGAAAGCAATATTATGGATAGAAACCTTAGCTGAACACAAAGGTTTGAAAATTTTAAAATTGAAAATGTGTTAGGTGATGGGTTTGGTCATTTTAAAAATGCAGCTTTCCATTCACAAGACAATAAATGATAGACTGGAGTAGTTTGTATTACTTGTGGATTATTATTATCTGTTCTGACGGCACCCATTCGCTGAAGCGAATCGTTTGGCGATCAAGTGGCATAATGTGAAATTTCTCCAAATCTGTTCTGATGGAGTTGGGTGGCATGATGGTGAGTAAATTTTAGCAAATTTTCTTTTTTGCATAAATGATTTCTTTAATTCAATATCTAAAATAATAAATAAAACAGTGCAATCAAATAAATATAGACAGTTGCTATCTATGTCGAATTCTTAGGAATAATAAATGTATACTAAATGTGCTTTAACAAAAAAAATAGACTGTACTGACAGCAGAACTGCAACCAAACACAAATTCTGATTTGGTTGCAGTTCAGGTCCTCAGTGTAAATTATGTCTATGAATCAGTGTTTTATAAGGATAAATGTGACCCTGAACCACAAAACCAGTCGTAAGTCTCATGGGTATATTTGAAGCAATAGCCAACGAAACACTGTATGGGTCAAAACGATAAATTTGTCTTTTATGCTAAAAAAAGAGAAAATGTTCCATGAAGATATTTTGTAAATTTCCTACCGCAAATATATCAAAAACGTAATTTTTGATTAGTAATATGCATTGCTAAGGACTTCATTTAGACCAGGGGTTTTCAAACCTGTCCTGGAGCCTCCCCTGCCCTGCACATTTTGTATGTCTCCCTTATTAGGCACACCCAATTCAGGTCTTGCAGTCTCTACTAATGAGCTGATGATTTGAATCAGGTGTATTAGATGAGAGAGACAAGCAAAATGTGCAGGGCAGGTGAGGCTCCAGGACAGGTTTGAAAACCCCTGATTTAGACAACTTTAAAGGTGATTTGATCAATATTTCAATTTTTTTGCACCCTCAGATTTCAGATTTCCAAAAGTTGTATCTCAGCCAAATATTGTCCTATCCTAACAAACCATACCAATTTCAAAAATTTGGTTTTGTGGTCCAGGGTCACATATTATTAACCCAGTATGGCATGAAGGTAAAGTAATAAAAGTATTCCAACATACCTGAATTACAAGTGTGTCTTCAGAGACTGGGTTTATCCTAGCGTACCTGTTACGCAATGAAAAGATTGGAAAGCACCCAAGATAAATAGGCCAGAGCCAGAAACTGAGAACGTTTGGAGAGACTGTTGTAGAAGCTAGAGTTCTGATAACAGCAGGTACTTTCAGCCTTCAGTACAAACATACTTTGACACTGTGTGACACTCATAAAGATAGGGTGGGTTACTGTCAGTCTGTTCTTACACTCCACGCTGAAAGATCGCATAAAACAGAGTGACACCAAATAAAACAAAATAAAGCAACCATTTACGAGGAGTCTGGCCAGTGGAAAAAAGCTTAAGAAAGTTTTAACAGAATGAGATCAGCACTGCCAGCCCGAACAACCGTCTGCCTCTTTCACTCTGCTGGGAATTGCAAGAAAGCCTTCTTTTTTCCTAAATGCAACATGTAGAAATTTCGTAAATAAAGTCGTTAAGCAGAGAAAATACGGCATGACTGACGTCAGCGGTGTCCTGAGGGAAAGACTTGATGAATATCATAGGGCCAGGCTTCATTTACTATGGGCCAACTGAAGTATTCTGCAAATGGTACACTGTGCATATATATTAGTAAATGCTTTCCTGGAAATACTACAGTTTGCTTTCTAAAAAGGCCACACTTCAAAACAGCACTCATACATTTAACTCATACATTTACGGTTTTCATTATTTTTGAAAGAAGTCTCACCAAGACTGCATTTATTTAATCAAAAATACAGGTCAAAAGTTTACATCCCCCTTTCAGAATCTGCGAAATGTTAATGTTTTACCAAAATAAGAGGGGTCCTAAAATGCATATTATTGTTTATTTAGTACTGGCCTGAATTAAGATATTTTACATAAAAGATGTTCATATAGTCCACAAGAGAAAATAATAGTTGAATTTATAAAAATGACCCTGTTCAAAAGTTTACATACACTTAATTCTTAATACTGTGTTGTGATTGTTGTTCATGAGTCCCTTGTTTGTCCTGAAAACTTACACTGCCTGCTGTTCTTCAGAAAAGCCCTTAGGTCCCACAAATTCTTTGGTTTTCCAGCATTTATTGTGTATTTGAACCCTTTCCAACAATGATTTATTGATTTTGAGATCCATCTTTTTACACTGAGGACAACCGAGGGACTCATATTCAACTATTACAGAAGGTTTGAATGCTCACCTCTGCTTCAGAAAATTTGTACAATGCATTAAGAGCCAGGGGGTGAAAACTTTTGAACAGAATGGAGATTATGTCGATTTTTCTGATTTTCCCTAAATATCATATTTCTTTTTATTTAGTACTGCCCTTCAAAGGCTACAGAAGCTAGTTTCCTGGAAGACAGAATGAGTTAAATTTACCCTGTTCTTTAAATTTGGCTCTTAATGCATTGTATTTCCTTCTGGAGCATCAGTGAGTGTTTAAACCAGGATTTCTCAACTCTGGCCCTCGAGGTCCATTTTCCTGCAGAGTTTAGCTCCAACCCTAATCAAACACACCTGAACAAGCTAATCAAGCTCTTTATCATTACTAGAAAGTTACAGGCAGGTGAGTTTGATCAAGGTTGGAGGTAAACTCTGCAGGAAAGTGGACCTCGAGGGCCAGAGCTGAGAAACTCTGGTTTAAACCTTCTTTAATAGTTGCATATGAGTTGCTCCGTTGTCCTCAGTGTGAAATGATATGAAGTTTACCAAGCAACAGGCTATGTAAAATGTAAACTAGCTTCCACAACAACGTCATTGCGACCAATTAAAATATATAGCATATCAAATGTAATAGAAAAGTCCAGTTCAAGACCCTCACAAGCAAGTAGTAGGGTTCAAATATTTTCGATAAGGAGTTTTCAACATTTGTTGTTCTCACTCTGTACCTTCTGAATGAGAAGACCTGAGAAAAAGTGTGAATTAAATATCCATTAAATATCCATTAACTTCCCATTCTGTGTCAAAAGTAGCACATTATCATGTTCAGAGAGGAAGTCTCTCTAAAAGCTCACAGAGGACAAACCAGGCGTGTGAATTGACACCATTTTGACTAACATTCTTCAACCCTGAAATCCCATTTACACACCCTGAGGTACAGGCTAAAATAACTTCCAGCTGTAAGGGTTATGGAAAGGAAGTCTCTGACCTCACAATCAATGCATCTTTGAGAAGATTATGAGCAGTGATTGATAAGCTGACATGCAGGCCTGACAGCTATGAGAGGTCTGGCCTTCAAACACAAGGGCAGAGTCAAATTGTCGACAGTTAAATCTCTTTGGAAGATCAATCTATCTGCCTTTAGGGCATTTAAAGGACATTTCATCTTCCAAGGCACTCTGGCATTTGACTAAACAAGGTCAAAAGTAATGGAGCAGCCAGCTTTCTGTCTAATGTCAAAGTGTTTCCTTTTATAAGTGCCCTCAAATGGGAACCATTTAAGGATGCATACATTCGGCAGCTTCAACAATTGTTTGTGACGTGGTGTGAAACCATGACCTTTCAACACGCTCACTAGTTCCTATTTGAATGAACTATGTGCTAGAGAGTTAATATAATGCACATGTATTACATTTACTGAGGAAAATGCGAATGATGCTTAAAAGTCCTACTTTAAGTAGTAAAGAATTCATCCAAATGTTTTGTGAGGTTATTTCTAAAGGGAAGAACACAGTGATGTCTTGGGAAGCACATGACTCTTTGAACAGGGGGATGACCTGAAGGAGGACAAGGATGAGGAGACAGACTGGGAGGTGAAGCTGGGACAGTAGATGAGGGGTGAGAAAGAGGATGACAGTGGGCAAATGAGCTGAGACGACACCTTTCAGATGAGTCAGTTGATTAAGTGTTCCACCTTTGTGTTTGTATGACTCAGCAAATCATTCAGGATTTGCACAACAAAACCCCCTCAGTCGCTACTCAAAACTAGCCCACAACTAGTCAACCCAGGCTCATTGGAAATACATGCCTCTATATACATTTCTGCAGCACTGTTATTATGTACTTTACTGCAAATTTCGCAGCAATTTCAAAGTGAAATATACAGAGAGTGGCTCTAAAATACATATTCAATGCGTAACTGTGGCACGTTTTTATTACGCTGCTTAAGGTATGTATTACGGCTGTTCAGAATTCAAATATCTGGGGAGTGTCGCTAAAGGTTAATGCTGTTGTGTTGGAAATATCCCTGACACCAAACCCAACCCTCAACCAACCCAATAGTGTTAACAAATGCAAAAGTGATATAAAAAGGCATTTGTTGATGCAGTCGTGCTATTTTAACTTCCTTGTGCGGATTTGCGCTGTTTTGAACCATTGTTTCACAGGGTTTATACCGGAGCTTTTCGTCAATGCAACGCCGTGTTGTGTGAGCTACCGAACAAACATATTGAATTAGAAAACTCATGCATATGAAGCTGTATATGTGACAACAATGTTCAGAAGTATCAGTTTCAAATCGTGCAGGAAGTTAAAATTGTTTCGAAGCCATAATGTAATATTCAGCAAGTAGTTGTGAATAATGTGGCTTTTTAAACCAAATATTTGTGTGTAAACCATACTTTGTTTGAAAAGGAATTAAAGTTGTCTGAGTTTAACTGCCTATAGTGTTAATTTCAACTAGAAACTGCAGTGATTTGTACATATAGATACAGAAATGTATAAAGGCACATATTTTCATTGAGCCTATGTTGAAACTAGGTTAATCGTATTTTGGAGGGGGTCCCCCTGGTAAAAATTCTGTTCTGGGGGGGCGGTTAAATATACATTTTTTGGCACAGACATAAAAAACAACCAGCGGCAAGAGTGTTAAAGTAGCCCAATTCTGCGGAAAAACCACAGACTTGGCAACATTGATTGCAGACATGCTCTAATTTTGTTATGTGTAAAAGTTTTTAATGCGGAAAATTGTATCTTTAAATGGAAAAGTAGAAACCTGAATGTTTTTTTGTTTTTTTTTCTTTTGGTTGGTTGCTGGCAAATCTGACAATAGTTTGAGTCAAGATTTCAACTGAAATTCTAAAGAAACCTCTAAAAATATTTGCATTCAACTCATGATAACACTGAGGACAATGTGAAAGTAAAGACATGTATGGTGTTACAAAAGATTTATATTTTAAGTAAATGCTGTTCCTTTTAAACTTTGTGTTCATTGAAGAGTCCTGAAAATGTAAAATGAAAAAACGAAAGGTTTCCACAAAAATATTAAGCAGAACAATTGTTTTAAACATTGATGATAATAATAAGAAGAAATAGTTTCTTAAGCCACAAATCACCATATGTGACCCTGGACCACAAGTCTTGAGTAGCATGGGTATATTTGTAGCAACAGCCAAAAATATATTTAGTATGGGTCAAAATTATTGATTTTTCTTTTATGGCAACAATCAATAGGATATTAGGTAAAGATCATGTTCCATGAAGATTTTTTTCCTACCATAAATATGTCAAAACTTAATTTTTGTTTAGTAATATGTATTGCTAAGAACAACTTTAATGGTGATTTTCTCAATTTTTATTAATTTTTTTGCACCCTAAGATTCCTGATTGTCCTAACCTGACAAACCATACATCAATGGAAAGCTTATTTATTCAGCTTTCAGATGATGTACAAATCTCAATTAAAAAAATGTATTCTTTTGACTGATTTTGTGGTCCAGCGTCAAATATTAGTATCATGATGAGTAATGATGCTGAAAATTCAGCTTTGTCATCACAGGATTAAATTGATATAACACTATCACTGCTTTTACTGTATTTTTCAGAGACGTCTTTTTAAAAAGCAAAAAACTCAAATGTTTCAACGTTAATGCAAGTAGAATAATTTTCATGAGAAATATCAGAAAAAAACAGGAGGCATTTTCATTTTAATCTCATTACTGCCTTGGAAAAACAATTGAGACGTTAATAAATTTTTCCTTAAGAGATTTAGTTTTTTCCCTTCCTGTGGGTTTATCCTTTTTTGTAAATAAAATTAATTGCCTAAGAGGAATGAATAAGTCTGTTGTACTCTGTTTAATACAATTTGGTGTGGTACTGTCTGTCTTTCCAGATTCAGAGATGCTGCATCCACATAAGTGTGTTTGTTTGCATCAGCATGTCTGACTATGTGTGAGCGTGTGCGTAAGTGTGCACGCAATAAAGCAGCCGGTCTTAATCATCTCCTCTCCTCGACACGTGAGAACTGGGTGAGTTGGCGTCAGAGAGCTGTGAGGAGATAAAGCCTGATGTCACTGGGAGAGCTCCGTCTTAATCGCCCCTCCTTCGCCTGGTCTGATGCTGCCTTCATGTGATATGGGAAAGATGATGCTTTCCACTTGTGAAGTGGAAATTACCAGTGCGTCGTGTTCAGGTGCTTTTGTTGTCGTAGTGAGGAGAAACAATGGCGGACTCGGAATTTGTCCTCACATGCTACTTCGGAAAAATTGTTATAAACTCCCTAATGCATCTGCTACAGGAAGAAGAGAATGCATCAAAACGCAAACGGTAAATTACAGGCTGTATATCTTATTGATCATGAATAGTAGAGTTGTTTTAAAGACAATACTAACTAATGGTTCTGTTTTAGCTAGCCAATAAAAGCAAGTCCCAACCTTATTATCACACAATCTTACCTATACGGATACAAGCTCAAATACAGAATTGTTGCAATAGTACATAGTCTCATATACAAAGTGAATAGCTAACGTTGGGATTTTTTTTCGATAGGGTTGTCGTACTACACTGCCTGGAGGGAGACAATCCGGCTGTCTTAAAAACTGGAACAGCCTGGATGACCCTTTTGAATATGCAGGACAGCACATTTAAGAGTCATCTGAGGGTCACCAGAGAGCAGTTCCACCTTCTCTGCGATCAGTTAAGGCAACATGGGTTGACTGATGACCATCCATCTGGAGGTCCTGAAAGAATTCCTGTACAAAAAAAGGTGATGATGCTGCTTTGGTATCTTGCTAATCAGAACTCATTTCGTGAGATCTCTGACAAGTTTGATGTCAGTCAAGGATCAGCGCACAAAATTATCATGGAGATGCTTGACCGTACATGTGCCATTGCAGAACACTACATTGTCTGGCCAAATGACTGTCAGAACACTGTCCAAGCAGCCCTATTCAGACGGGCATGTGGGATAGACGGAATAGTTGGTGCAATCGATGGGTGCCACTTTAGAATCCTGAGGCCACCGATTAGGGGGGGGGATTATTTGAACCGGAAGGCCTACTATTCGGTGCTGCTGCAGGGTATTGTAGATGACCAAGGTAGATTCACAGACATTTTTGCTGGACCTCCTGGAAGAGTGCACGATGCCCGTATGCTTAGGGTATCACCATTCTTCAATAGTTGGAGACAGAAGTTGGGAGACTACAGATTACTTGGGGATAGTGCATACACAAGCAACAGTTTCCCTTTCATTGTCACTCCGAAACGTGACAATGGAGCGTTGAATGCAGATGACTGCCGCAGAAATGCAATGATCAGCAGAGGGAGGGTAGTAGTTGAACAAGCCTTTGGTCGGCTAAAATGTAAATGGAGACGACTTCGTGAACTTCATAACTCTCGTGTAGACGTAATAGTGAAGATCATTGTAGCAGCGTGCACACTTCACAATATGTGCCTTGGAGAGAGTGAAAAAACATGCGAGGAGCACCCACATGGATGCCCTCGTGAAGGGGATGACAATGAGTGAGCATGTAGGCTTCTCCTCGGTATTTGAAATGTCATTTACTATTATTGAAACAGCTTTTTTTTTTTTTACCTTTACTACTATCAGAGTTTAAGTGCAAATGAAAGCAATGATAAACATTTGTAAAAATTTAATTTGCAAGTTTAAGATATTATGGTGTAACAAAGAGGAAGTTTCAAGAAACAGTCCTTGTTCATTTTAGTGGTCATTTTATTTCAAAACACTCTTTTCCATGTTATAACAGAACACCATCTTCAAAAAGTTGTCTTAATCATCAACACTGTATGATTTGTACATATATTTTTTCAAGTCTTTTGTTATCAAAAATATGTGGAAACAAAAATGTAATGTGCAAAACCACATCTGTGATAAAACTCGTTTGTAAACTAAAGTCTCTTGTGTTCTGTAAACATAAAATCTGTCAAAAATATATTCTTTTACACCCTTTAAATAACAAAATAAACATTGAGGCAAAGGCAACTTTTCCAACATGAAACATAGGCCTACCTCTCTATTTTCTCACATCATAAAAAAAGAAAATAAAGTCTGCATCTTTATTCCTGCTGGCGTGACTGCAACAACTTTTCAAACAAAGCATTTGTTGTTTTAATTTGTTCCATTATTTCCTCGTGTCTCCGTTGAGAGGCTACCTCACACTCTTGCAGAAAACCAATCATCTCACTTTTGTCTACTTGATGCTTCCTTTTACGCTTGAAACCCAAAGCAGAATGAGCAGGTGCTTGAGATGGGAAAGACCCTGAGCTCTCAGAATCACAGGACTGTGCAGCATCAAAACTGGAGTTAGGAGAAGACAGACCTTCTTCTGTGGAAGAGTTAGCGGATTGGGGTGTTTGATTAGTTTGCTTTATGATGTCTGGGCGCCTGACTATAACGCCCTTTGCAGTCCCGATTACGGGAAAATCCACATCATGGTTTCCTCCAATTAGCTCACTCATTTCTGTTAGAAAATGGAACTTTGTGGGTGCTCTCCCTGTTGAGGCATTGCTATCTATTGCCTTCTTGTAGGCGTCCTCCAGGGTTGTCCACTTTCTGGACACTTTTTCAATTTCAAAATTTTGGTGGAACTGCTGAGACAATTTAGCTGCAATGTCCTGCCAAAACAGTCTCTTTTTCCCCCTGCCCATTCTGATCCTTGTGTTGAGTTCTGCCAGATTGCGTGGGAGCTCAGAGTTGTCTTTCAGTAAATGCTGGCGCATGAGATCGATCAAAAACAGGGTCTGGTCTCTGCTGAAAACTTGATTCTGAGGCAACTCTTCTGTAGTAGTGTCACCTAAATAAATGGAGAAAACACACACACACACACACACATATATATATATATATATATATATATATATACATATACATATATATATATACACACACACATATACATATATATACATATATATACACACATACATATATATATATATATATATATATATATATATATATATATATATATATATATACATACATACATTTTGGACACACCTTCTCATTCATAGAGTTTTCTTTATTTTCATTAAACTTTGCTCGAAGTATCGCCTGGGTCTCTACACATGAACTCAAGCATTGAGAACATTGTTTGTGTACACAGCGTTTACTAAAAAGAAAGGTTTAGAACAACTCACTTTCACTGTTTGAGTTTCCTCTCACGGCCGTCTTGCCAGTCAAGAAGTGTCGATCTCCGAATGCGAATTATAATTACCATTAGGTAAAAAACATTGAATAATACTTTTTATGTATGAGACATTGAGGCTCTTGAATCATATGACTCTTGAAGCTCATCAAGGGAATGCCAAGAGTGTGCAAAGCAGTAATCAAAGCAAAAGGTGGCTACTTTGAAGAACCTAGAATATGACATATTTTCAGTTGTTTCACACTTTTTTTGTACTGTATACTTCCACATGTGTTAATTCATAGTTTTTATGCCTTCAGTGTGAATCTACAATTTTCATAGTCATGAAAATAAAGAAAACTCTTTGAATGAGAAGGTGTGTCCAAACGTTTGTTCTGTACTATATATATATATATATATATCATTATTCAATAAATAAATCAAAAGGAAATATTGCAGAAAAATCGGCTGGCTGCAAGTGTATCTTGTTACGTGAGTCACCTTTAGCAGAAACAGAGCTCGGGGACACTATTTGCAGAGCAATGGTGAAATCCTGGTCCATGTACAACGTGCCATCTCCTTCCCGTTGATAGAGAGTTTGGGCTACGGGCTGGGTCATCTCCTGGTCCCAGTATATCATGCTGTCAGTGGCGTACACTACAGACCGAATAAAATAACATGAGAAAATTGCCTCCTTCAGAACACTGTACCGCACAGCACCCTACTGGAGACGAGCCACGGCGAGCTAGCATCTTCTCTTAACGGTATTTTTAAAGACAACACTACGTTTAAATAGCGACATTATTAAAATTATTTATGCCCCAGCATTATGGGGGCTACAAACTAACCAACTAACTAACCAACTATACAGCAGAGAACTTTTAACATCATGCAATGCTTACCATTCAGCGTAGTTTCGTTGCTGTCAGCCATTTTGAAAGGTCAAAGTTTATCCCATCTCGGCAACTCGGGTATCATAAAAAATTTCGAGCTTTCCAGTGGAAATTACAACTTGAGTGGGTGTTCACGTGCAATTTAGATGTCGGATTTTGGTATTTACCATAATTACGATAGCACATGAAGGCAGCATGAGTCCAGACGAGGCACATCAGCACCAGGCACAATGATCCACAGCAGGAACTACACTTATTATAATATCAACTGATACATGAAGCATCAGTAGTCATTTATTGGCTGTGTGGTTGTTTTGGTTAAAATGCCTATAATTGAACAATAATGCTTCCTTATGCACCTGTCCTTCTCCAAAAAGAGGGAATCTCCCTCTGTGCTCTGTATAATAAGATTCTCAGGACTGGAGTTAAGAGACTTATCTGTGATAATGAGATTAACATGGGCTCTGGCCCTAAGGCTCCAATGGTGAGAGTGTCAATGTAGAGGCCACACACCTGAGTACAGATAAACAGACAGAATGCTATGCTGACGTCACCAGCCAAACACACATACGTGCTACACTGAAATATAAATAAGAGACGTAAATGATCACATGTACAAGTGCATGAAATCTCACACAACTTGTCAAAAACATGTCTGGGTCATATTTTACACATACATATTTTTCATAGCTTTAAAATTAAGTTTAAACCACTGATGTCACAGTATTTTAACAATGTTCGTACTACTTTTCTGGCCTTGAACATGTCTAGGGCTGCCTTCAACTAAAGATTTTTTTGGTCGACTAGTAATCGTTTATTTTAAGCAGTAGTCGACCAATAGTTGCATGTTTATGAATAAACCATATAAATCAAAATAATGAGCCTTTAATTGCCTACAAGTGCTCAAGCACATGCATAAAGCTTGCCACAGCGCACCGGCAGATATAATAATTATGAATGTGTGGAAAACAGCAAGGAGGCTGCATTAAGTTTTAATAATTTATGGATAAACTAGCTTTCTTGGATAAACTGCTTCCTTAAGAGATGAAGTCGCTGACACTGCTCATCATCTCCGCAGTAGAGATGCGCCTGTATGCATGTTTCATATGGATTACATAATCTGAGAATATTTTCCATTTGAACTGGTTTATTTGAAGCTAGACATTTCACTCTCTACAGATATATTTTTCATGTCTGTGAGGCAAGTATACACAGAGTTTCGAAGTTTCGCGCTCAAGTTCACAGACACTGAGAGGAGAGAAAGTGCTTCGTGTTTGTTTCAATTATTTTACAAAAGCACAACATTTCGTTTTTATTTTGACTGGACGCAAATAAACGTAGCGTCTTTACAGATTCGAAAGATGTGTTACTTTTATCTGTATGACCAAAAATGATGGAGTACTTTAAGAGCAAGTGACTGCTCCATCTGTCATGCTACTACAGCCTCCACACTCCGCACAGGCACTTGAATAGCAAATTTTTTCTAGGTTAATTAGATTGAGCTGCCATGTAAAATTGCTACTACTTACATATTTCAGATGAAAAGCCATATTTGAGGTAGATGAATGACAGATGCACATTTGGATGTCCTGCCCGATGTATTATTATATAACATAGACCAGCTGTTAATGATCTGTCCATCACAGACTGCATGACTTCACCACTTCCTGTTGAATTTTTTTTTCTGGGACTAATCAAATTTTGGACACCAAGCCTCTTCTTGTCGACTAACCTAAATGTGTCACTTGGGTTGCTGTCTATGCAGGGTCAGAAAACTCAGATTTTTAATCAAAAATATCTTAATTTGTGTTCTGAAGATGAACAAAAGTCATAAAGGTTTAAAGTCAAACAGGTTTGGAGTGGCATGAGGTTGAGTCAATGATGACAGAATTTTCATGACAAATAAGCAGTATCACACATCCACAAGTGTGATATTGTGTTTATACAACAGTTCGAGTGTGTAAATACATAAACAAAATAACAATGGAGTGTCTTTAAAGCCATCTTTTGTGCAAACTACTTCCAGCCGCCACAGATTCAAATCATTTTTGCAGCCTCTGTTACTAATTCCAAAATGTCACTTTAGAACTAGTTACAAAGAAATTTTGAGTTGCCTCAAGCCTATTGTATTGATGCAATAAAATCTCACTGTGTTACTGTATGTGTAGTAGAGTATTATGTGCGAGAGTTTGACTGAGTGAGTGTGATTAATGTACCTGCACCTGATAGCATTCATTATTCAGATTGGTCTCGTCTCATCACAATAAACAATAAACATTAGTTTGAATGTCTGCTGAGGAAAGCGTTATGTTTCTAGTAACGTTAATATCCTTTCATCTGTCAACAACAAAAACAGCCATCAAAAAAATGCTAAGCAATTCAGCGTTCTGATATACAGCACTGAATTTACCTAAACATGAGATTTTGCCAAAACTATTCTCTCTGGATCAAAGAATAGATTAATGAGACCAAAGACTGTTAGATTTACCCAAAACGAATTATATCTCATGTTTAACCACTACAGGAGACATCAGAGTCAGCTGTAAATTCCAGAAGATCTGGCCGAGGTGAGGCGCTCTCAGGCGGATTCATGAGCACTAAACCATCTGGAGGTTGCATGTCCGAAAACGTCGAAGCAAATTTTCAAATAGACGTCATCTTTATTAAGAAACTACATATTTGAACTATAAACAAGTACATTCTCGCCTAAAAATCTCTTAAAACTACATTCCGTAACACAAAAACAGTATTATTTATAAAATTACAGTGGATTTGGCGTCCGCCATGACACACGTTGTTAGAAGTACCGTAAGGGCAGTGATACAATTACAAACTGTGAAATGGCTGTTGGAGTTATGATATTGCTCTAATATTGCACTCCTATCAGCCAATTAGATTCGAGAACCAGAAGGAACTGTTGTATAAGTATGTGTATATGACAGTTATATTGTTTGGACTGCATTAAACTTCTGTTGATTTGATTTAATTTAAATAAATTAATTAAAACATGCATTAATGCATGCAAAAAACACATTATTGTAATGAGCATTTGGTGCTAAACTGTCATGCACAGTATATGCAGAAAAAAGGCCAATGCTACTAATCTAACCTAACCACATTTTTCAAATGTCAAGTTAAAGTTAAAACACAATGCCTAGAGTAAGGTGTTATACATCCATTTTGCCTCAACTAAACAAATACATAGTTACTAAGTAGAAACAAAAGCAACTGGATTTAGTGCAAGTGTGTGGGAATATACAATTGCTGTTAAAATGATGGGAAAGAAGACAAAAGACAATAGTTCACACTTAACATGCTAAGAAAGAATGTGAGGAAGCAGCTGGCCGTCATTAGCTGTGGGCTGCGGGCTGTGTGGGTTGCTTTGCCGTTAATGACGGCAGTGGTGTAACACATGAGAGTAATTTACAAGTTTCGTGGCAATCACATTTAATCTCACAATCCAGGTCAAATATTCTGGAAAGGGAAGTCTTTGTTCTTTTATTTGACCTGTTAAAAAGCTAGTCTTATTGAAACGCATGGTTTAAATTCAAGGAACAAGTGTTTGTAGAGGCAGAAAGCGACCATAGCATGTGCAGAGCAGGCGGTGAGTCAAGAAGACTGTATGCTAATACAGAGCCAACCCTAGTCTAACCCTCAAACAAACAGACATGATTCATCTCTAAAGGGACGCGTCTGTATGTCTGCATAAATAAAAAGTGACAGGACTCAGACATCTCAGATTCAGTAGCCCCAGGAACCCACTGAACATACGACACAGACGGACACAATAAACTGTGGATTAATCATAAAGCACATTTTTTTCCACTGCAGCAGTCTCTAAAGCAGATCTATTTCCATGGCATGTATTTGCATCAGGTTATAATATATTTCTCTATTATGTGACAGATTTCACTATAAAACAATCTTTGTGACCTTTTGTGCATACAAAACCTAGCATGCTAAAATAATGTCTGTCTACTCTATGAAAACAAGTTTGTAAAAATTAAGGAAATGTCTGTAAATTTATAAGAAAAGCTACTGGTAATTTTCTGCAAGGACATTTCCTGTTTTTCTATTATTTTTTTCCCAGTACATTAGCAGCTTCCTTATTTACCTAACCGACAACTGCCCTACATAGATAACAACTTGGTCTGTCCAACAAATAGTGCTCCTCATGCGAAGCATAACTGATTTCAATAGAGTTGTTTGTTAGCATGTCACCAAGCTAATAACACAATGCTTTAATTGTCATGAAAACCTATAGCAGGCTGATGATCGATCATAAGCACCCTATAAAGTGGACTTCACTTTGTGGACTTCTTAAGTTCGAAAGGGAGCAAACATGTTCAGTTTGAATGGGCATTGCGAATGGCATAGGGATACAGGAAACACTGATGCATGACTTCACTTGAAACAAAGATGGAAACTTATTCACCAGTCATTGTGTAGTACTCCAGTATTGTAAGAAGTCTGAATTAAAAAAAAATGCAGAGAAAATTAGCTGAGGCTCTGGCATTTTAATTAAGTGTAATTAGTCCCAGGTGTGGTTTGTACAAAGTTGTTTGTGACGGTTACAGTGCATCACATGGTTAAATGTTGTATTTACTTTCATATTAAACATTGCAACAGGCATTTATTACTTAACATTTTCAAATATGGCAAATTATATTCATGAAATATTATACTATAGAACTACTACTAAAGAAATAAATATGTATGTGTTATATACACATGTATATTACATAAAAGTATGGTAATTTATCATTTACATTTTACATTACAGGTATTTACAGAAGCATACTATGTCATTACAGCTTAAACTCCATTAACATGCTCAATTTAAGCTTTCTACAGACTGTGCAACTTCAGCAATCTTAAAATATTATTACAAATCACAGTGTGCGACATGGATCTAATAAACTTGGATACAACGTGTATGTAAACTGTAAGATGATGACACCAAAGACAAGTTCACACTAGGGGTAGCTCATCAAAAAATGAAAATTCTGTGATTAATTACTCCCCCTCAAATTAAGATTTCATCAAAAATATTTTAATTTTTAATTTTCCCATGACCACAGTCTGACCTGTTGGCGAGCTCACTGAATTGCAAATTGGGCTTAAAGGGTTACTCCACACCAAAATATATGTCCATGTCGTTCCAAACTCGTAAAAGCTTTGTTTGTCTTCGGAACGCAATTTAAGATATTTTGGATGAAACCTGGGAGCTTTTTAACTGTCCCATTGACTGCCAAGTAAATAGCAGTGTCAAGGCCCAGAAAAGTAAACGTCAAAATAGTCCATCTGTCATCAGTAGTTCAACCCTAATTTTACGAGGCTACGAGAATACTTTTTGTATGCAAAGAAAACAAAAATAACGACTTTATTCAGGCAATTCTCACTATTACCTAGTTGCTTATTAGCATGCTTATTAATAACATATTGGCTGTTTATTAGTACATATAATGCACATATTCTGCATGACCATATTCTACCCCCCTAATCCTACCCAATACCTAAACTTAACAATTACATAACTAACTATTAATAAGCATCAAACTAGGAGTTTATTAAAGGGGTCATCGGATGCAAAACTAACTTTTACATGTTGTTTGCACATTAATGTGTGTTGGTAGTTTGTGTACACAACCACCCTACAATGATAAAAATCCACCAAGTAGTATTTTTTTAATCTTTAAAAGTAATATCCCCTTTTTAAAATCATGTGACGGCATACCGACAGAGGCCACTCCCACGATAGTTGATTGACATGAGCGCCTTATCTTAGACCCGCCCTCACCAAGCTAAAACAGTCTGTCTCCGATCGCCATTGTGTGACTGAGTCGCTGAAGATGCTGAGGAAAACGTTACTTTCGTTTTTAAAAGGAAAGCACCGATCCCGATCCCGATCGCCATAAGCCTTAATGCTCATGCAAATCGTTCCTGATGCAGCTTCACCCACAGCAGAAGTGAGTATAAAGGTTTTTTAATGCATCTTTGTGAATGGCCTTTCGTAATAATGTGCTTGTTGGCAAGTTTCACCGCTAAATGCGGCTAAAGTAAACATTACGTCTCATAATCCCAGAGAGGGTTTTATATTTAAAAGGACCATGTCTTAAAATGAGTTGAGTTTTTGCGGAGCTGATTTTGACAAGGTAAAAGAAGAAAAAGGTTTTTTACACTACTATTGAGAATTTTTACCCAAGGTATATTATAGACTTTCATTAAGACCCTAAAGAATCATATGAACTTGTGGAAAATGGGCATCCGATGACCCCTTTAAGGCAAAGGTTAATGGTTTGTTAATGGCGAGAATTGGACCATAAAATAAAGTGTGAACAAAAAATGTTAAGTAATTTCAATGTAGTTTTCAATGTACTTATTGATAGTAACTTGTAGTGTAACTAGCAACTTTTTCAAAAGGGTAGCTTTATTGTAGCTTAACTACTTTAATTTATAAGTATCTTGCAGCTGGTCAAGCTACAGTTTTAAAGTAACTTCCCTAACATTGAGGAAACTGCAAAAGAGGAAGGGAAAAGAATTTGAATTAAACAAGTTTTAGCGTCATTTCACATTGCATTTTTATTGGCTGGTCAGTAGATGTAGGTTGCAAACACACTGTGCTATGATCATGCTGAATTTCTGAAAGTGAAAATGATCATGGGCTATCTTTAGTTGCATGACCGTGACAATGGTTGTCTTTGAACCTCTCTCACTCTATGACATAGGGCCACCATTTAGGAGCTACTTTCAAGATGGCAATCTTTCGTATCTAGGACAGCCAACAATCGTGCAGAGTGTTCCAGATTTTAGATGTCGTCTGTTTGATGATGTTGCAGTGTGTTCCGAATTAATGCATTTTGTCAAGTGAAGTGAACTTCAACAGATATTCCATGCTCAGGAAATAGGGAGCAATGAACATAACGTAGGGATCAGGGCTTGTGGCAAAAATGCCACCATAATGAACAAAAATGCCACATAAATTCAAGACATGGGGCAAAAAAAATTAAGTATGCACAATTAAAGTATTATGGCACGTCAAAAAAGAAATGTGAAAATAGATTAAAAATTAGATCAAATTAGATTTGCTCACACTGCATCAGATTGTGTTTACACGCTGTTTTGTGCAGCGCTGAGCCTTATAACTATTCAAATGTGTTTCTGTTGAACGTTGGAATGCATTGGCCAATCAGTGGCACTGAAAATGCCGGAGCTGTTGTTGAGTGTGCACACTCTGCATCTCTGTGACATTCATGCAATGCTGTCTTTGAATTTGGTGTATAACCATATGAATAATTTCATATTATATATATATATATATATATATATATATATATATATATATATAAAATCACAATATACAGTATACATGAAAACAGCATCCAAATTTGTACCAGACAACTAATTTCTATAGTCGTCTGGTACGTGCCACCCAGTCTTAATGTGAACTGTCTTTTGGAAAGTCATCATGTCAGGGGCTTATGTCTTAAAATACTGCCTAGGCAGATCACTAGGGTTTGGAAGAGATCCACTATCATCAATGGGACAGAGGACAAGCCATGCACTTAAGGCCTTTCATTCTGAGCTCTTCAACATAACCACCTTAATCAAGCTAGTTAAGACTAACCCCAGTGTAATAGCATCAACAGTTGCAATCAAGTGGCTGATTTAAATTCACCAAACAGCAATGTGAGTCAGTGAGGAATCAGGGTAGGGTTGTGACGTAACCTGTCATCTGCGTTTTGGTGCATGTCCCAGAGCTGGACGAGACATGGGCGAACACGGGCCCAAGAACAAACAGTCTCATTTAAGGATGTGAACATCTGCTCTACCACATGTGTTAAACGCCAGTGGAATAAAGTTGTTTTTTGGATTTAGGAACATGATTGCTAACACACCGGTCCATTACGCTCACCGCGGAATTTCCGGTCTTTCATTCCTGCACAGAGGGAAACGACTTTCTCTCCTTAAACTCAGGAAGTGTTGTGTAATGTCTGATTATTTTCTCCTTTTCAACCTCTTTCAGTTGGATTTTTTTCATGTGCCGCACACATGCGGTTTTCCTTCTCTCTCTCTCTTCCTCCTTTTCTTCCTCTTATCTCTACAATGCACCTGCAAGACAAGGAGACTTTCCATATTGCAGACTGCAAAGAAATGTTATTCCTCCCACTCTTTAATTCCCTTTTCCTCCCCATCTCTCTTATCCACATGTGAGAGTGCGCACACAAATATGAGCACACTTTCCATCCTTCTACTCAAAATATATTAAAGAAACACAGACAGACGCACAGAGGCACGTTCAGGCTGCATCACGGAGGAGGAAATACGTCAGCGTGCTGCTTGAGTAACAAAAGACAGAGCTCATGCAGAAAAGAAATGAGAAAGAGAAACAGGAAAAGGGAACTTGTCTGAGGTAATCTATCAAAGTAGGTCTCAAGAGGTGGGTCACAAGTCTGTTCTGAGGTAAAAAGAACAGCAGGGGAAACGATACTAAACGCAAAGCGTATAATCGTGCATAGTGTGCATAATAGCTAAATAAAAAGCCTTATCAAATTTGAACAGTGAAGGAAACTGTTCACCGTATCTTTTGTTGTTGATGTCAAAGACTGTTTTTCCAATCAGCAATTTGGCACAAAATTAATCTGGGTAGAGGCAGCCAAATTAAACAGATGCCACAACATGTGTTAGTCCCCAGAAAGGGCAAGGTAAAAGAAAATACATATAAACATACTACAATATTTTTGTGTTGTATATTATTAGGTGAAGATCAAATTGCCAGATAGCCTATTCTATTCAGTTTATGTTAATAATTAGTAGAATTTTGCAAATACACTCTTAAAAATAAAGGTGCTTTAAAAGGTTCTTCACAGCGATGCCATAAAAGAACTATTTTTGGTTACACAAAGAACCATTCAGTCAAAGGTTCTTTAAAGAGTCATCTCTTTCTTACCTTTTTATAATCTGAAGAACCTTCTTTCACAACAAAGAACCTTTTGTGAAACAGAAAGGTTCTTCAGATGTTAATGGTTCTTTATGGAACCATTTAGACAAAAAAGGTTCTTCTATGGCATTGTGAAGCACCTTTATTTTTAAGAGTGTAGTTTGGGCCTATGTAGTTTGTATTATTAAATATTATTAATTAAAGTTGCAGTGTTTAATTTGACATTTATTTCTGTACAATACAAATTTTGGTTCTACATTGGATGCACTGGATGTTCAGTGATTTTGTAAAAGAACTTACTGGCAGGGCAAAGTTCTGAAATTCCACAGAGATTTTGGTCCATATTGACATGATAGTATCAAACAGTTGCTGCAGATCTGTTTGCACATCCATGATGCAAATCTCCCATTTCACCACATCCCAAAGGCGCTCTATTGGATTGAGCTCTGGTGACTGTGGAGGCCATTTCAGCACAGTGAACTCACTGACTTGTTTAAAAAAAACAGTTCATTGGAGCTTTGTGACATGTTGTGTTATCCTGCTAGAAGTAGCCATCACAAGTTGGGTGTGCCATGGTCAGCCTAACAATACTGTTAAGGCTGTGGTGTTTTGGTACTCAGTTGGCACGAAGAGGCCTAGAGTGTGCCAAGAGTGTGCCAACATCTTTACACCACCACCAGCATCATAAACCATTGATACTGTATAATGCAGGATGGAACCATGCTTTCATGTTTTTTATGCCAAAATCTACGGTGGCCGAGAGAGCTCAACAAGCTGCAACTTAGAAAACACATGCAAACAGAAAAAAACGACAACAAATTAAAAAAAAAAAAACATCTTCATCAATTTGACAACATAGGCGCTGCAAATCCTCACAACACAACCAAACTCAGAAACGCGCTGCAAACACAGGAACGCGCTGCAAACTCAGAAACACACTGCAAACAGCACAGAACACAACGGAAATGTTTCAGGGGGACCTCAAAAAGTGAGAAATCTAGTTCACAGACAGAAAAAAATATATATATTCTTCAATGTTCAATTATTCTTCTTTAATAAAAAAAAAAAAGAAATAAAAAAAGGAGCAGATGCTTTATATTCATAAACAGAAATTTGCTAAATGCACACCGATGTTTTCAACTAACCGACCGCAACTCGGACCGCAAAAAAAAAAAAAAAAAAAAAAAAGCAAATTGTACCCAACCCGCTTCCTGACCCGCATGTTTAATATTTGCGACTGACACCAGCGATTATATGCGGCTATGCGGTGCGTTCACTGTCAAACATCATTCGGCATTAATTAGGTAATTTTGTCAAAAGAAATGTTCTTGATTACAAGAAAAATGCAGATTGTTCTTGTGATTTATTTTGTCTTTCCTTTATACAGAATTAAATAGTTTCGTTTTCGAAGTACTCTAAATTATGTCAGTGATTCTCCGATGTTATATGATCAAGAATTATTTTATTTCGATCTACAGTGTAATAAAAGTTAAGAAAAGATTAGCCTATAGCCCTAAATGTATATAGACTACAAGCTAATTCCTTTTTTCTTAACTTTTAACTTTTTCTAAAAATTATCAAGAATATTAAATCAACTTAATAGGCTAGGTTAACGATTTTTCTTATACAAACATAACGAATGCACTTCAAAACGAAGTTTTCATATAGAAATTCAGGAATCACGAATATGACAAAATAATATTATTTTATACATATTAATAGTTGTATCAAATGAATAAGGAAATTATAGTGCTTTGAATTTATTAAGTAATGTTTAATTTCGTTCGTTTCGCTCTCTGGAAATGTAAAGAAAAAATACAGTTTTTACTTGGAATTCGTTTTAAATCCCTGGTTTTAAACAAGCATATACATGAGATAATTTATATATTATTGCTTGAATAAACGTTTAAAAATAGTGCTAGAAATTTTATAATTAAGGAAATTAAACAGACCTAGGCATTTGAAAAGACATAGTGAAATGTGTCTAATAATTCCAAAAAGAAAGAGAAGCATTTGACATAATCAAAATATTCGAAACATTTATTAGGAATACCATTTTCTTAACAATTAAGATGCTGCATGTGTTTATTCAGTCTAATCGAAGTGTGCGTCTCTTCCCTGACTTTCCCAACAAAAATCCCACCCCCTCTCAGAAAATACATAAATCTGACATTACTGAGCTATATGCGTTTAAAAGTAGCCTATTAAAATGGTACAATGGCATTGCTCAGTTCAACGTGTTGGGAAATCGGGCATTTTGTCCCGCGTCAGCATTTATTCAACAGTTAATAACGCTTAACATTCAAAAGGGAAATATTTCAAACGACACGACCGACTGCGACCCAAAAATCATTAAAAATATTTTTGGACGACTCGTAACCGCGGGTGACCGCAGGTACCCGCTTATTTTGGATCAACTCGCGCATCACTGATGCACACCAAAGTGTAATTTATTTCTATCAGAAATGGAAGTTTCGAAAAAGTCTCAAAT
Source organism: Garra rufa (assembly GCF_049309525.1). Taxonomy (NCBI): domain Eukaryota; kingdom Metazoa; phylum Chordata; class Actinopteri; order Cypriniformes; family Cyprinidae; genus Garra; species Garra rufa. The sequence continues at coordinate 9,747,546 of NC_133368.1, read as the reverse complement.
GCAAATGAGTAACAAAAAGAATGACATGTTGTTACGTTTCATGGAGGATTTTTTTCTGGTTATGCTCCACTGGAGAAGGAAGAAAACTGAACTATTGTTTAGTTGTTTCAAGGTTTTATTTATTTTTTTATTTTATTTATTCATTTATGTGGAATTAGTTTATTCTGTTTATCTGTTTTTTCTTCTATTATTCACTGTTATACAGCTTAAGATTGTTATTATATTCTGTGTATTTGGAGTTATATTTCAATATTTTTGTAACGTTCAATTATTTTTCTTTAATAAAAAAAATACAAATAAAAAAGAGCAGATGCTTTATAATCATAAACAGAAAATTGCTAAATGCACAGCAAAGTGTAATTTATTTCTATAAGAATGAAAGTTTTGAAAAAGTCTCAAATGCAAACATTGTTACATTTCATGGAGGATTTTCATCCATATTCTATCTAGTTCACCGACAACACCTCTGCTCTGACCAACAGCCACGGAACAAATAATCAGGTCCTAGATGGGTTCGTCACTTTTTGAGGTCCCCCTGAAACATTTCCGTTGTGTTCTGTGCTATTTGCAGCGCGTTTCTGAGTTTGGTTGCGTTGCGAGGATTTGCAGCGCCTGTGTTGTCAAACTGATGAAGATGTTTTTTTAATTTGTTGTCGTTTTTTTCTGTTTGCATGTGTTTTCTAATTTGCAGCGCGTTGAGCTCTCTCGGCCACCGTAAAAATCTGATCCTAGCATTCCAATTTCGCAGCAGAGATCAAGACTCATCAGACCACGCAACCTTTTTTCCAACCATCTATTGTCCAATTTTGGTGAATCTGTGGAAATTTTCTGTACTTAGCTGACAGAAGCACCTGGTGTGGTATTTTGCTACTGCAGTCCATCTACTTCATAGTAAGTAATGGGAATAACGGCGTTAGGCCACGATCACACCGAATGCATTTTTGCAGTGAGAGGCGGCTTTTTTGAATTGTTTTCTGTTGACAGTGAGCGTTCTGCACCCCGAGTGCTTCGCGTTTTAGCAGCCTGCTGCATCTCGCATTTTTGCAGAAGAGCTCTGAGCGCCTGAAGTTGGAAAAAAAGCAACTTTGAGCGGAAAAAATCGCCCGACGTCATATGCATTTTTTTCCGTTGTCCAAGTGAATGAAAGGAGAGGCGGGCCTTCTGTTGTGGTGACGAAAGTTTACCGTTGCTTAGAACAGTGGTTCTCAATCCTGGTCCTGGGGGACCCCTGCTCTGCACAATTTGCATGTCTCCCTTATTTAACACACCTGACTGAGACCATCAGCTCATTAGGAGAGAGATCCATGAACTGAACAAACAAGCTGAAGATCTCAATCAGGTGTGTTAAATAAGAGAGACATCCAAAATGTGCAGAGCAGGGGACTAGGGACTAGGATTGAGAACCACTGGCTTAGAAAGTCCGGAGACTGCAATAATGGAGGAGAAACTTTTGATGTCTGTCGCGGGAAAGCCGGAGCTTATTTTTTTTATGGTTTCTGCTAAAATGACAGTTTACTTAACAGCAAAAACCAAAGGTTTTAGAGTGCTCGTGCGATAATCCTTTGATTTGACTGACAGGACAGCTGTTTTGGTCGTTGCCTAGCAGCATAAAAAAAAAACACAGCACACTGCTCTTTTTTTAAAAGTCAACAAAAAAGGCAGTGCAGTGCGCCTCGCGTTTTCAGAAGGCAAGGATGCGTTCAGTGTGATTGGGGCCTTACTAACTATTTTACTATTTTTTCAATAACCAAACAACCTACTGTTTACCCCGTTACAACACCGTTACAGTTACTGACAATAAAATGTGACGCTACTATAATTTGTTATAATACTATTATAATTTTATTTTTCAGTTAATCTGAATGGATGCGCAACGTTTGACTGTATTGTAACTCTAGTGTGAAGGTTCATGACTAGCCGTTGCTTTGTCTCACAAACACGCAAAGAAAGATACTGAGAGAGAGAGAGAGAGAGTATTATATCCAATGCAAAATTGACAATGAGTTCCTTTGGAATTGTTCAGCTTTTAAGAACTGCTGGTTTCTCCGGTAGTAGTCAGAACTAATGTGCAAACGACAATCTCCTTGGCTGGCACTCATCTATTATCATCCCTGTTTTGATTTCAGCAAATTAGTTTGTGCGTATGCAGATAACGTGATTAATATTCATGAACCCAGCAGCTCATTAAACCTTGGTGTGTTTTATATTGTTATTAGTAGTAGAATTCGTAGTAGTTTATCTTATCAGTATTATTCCTTTTTTTCTTTCTTTTTTTTAATAAAAATCACAAAATGTCAAACAATATCTTAAGCACCACAACCAATCCTAAGTGCAGTCAACATGCATCAATACACATCATTATGCATTCATACAGGGTTATTCTAATTATTTAAGTTCTAATTACTAAAGTTTAATGAAAAATTATCATAATGCTTGACCGACTGAGCTAAGTGTACTTTCAGATATTTAAAAAACTGTGCAATATATATATATATATATATATATATATATATATATATGAATCATCTGGTGAGTAAACTAAAAAAAATACTAGCCAATGGCGATTCTATTGTCAAGGTGTACATAGAGGGTTGATAATATTTACAATAATTTATTGAATTTGGTGTAATAGGTGTCTCTCTTAATCTTGTATGACAACTTGCAGTGTTACATATCATTGAGGCTGAGAAAATAACACAAAAGAATGCTGCAGACAACAGGTATCTAATGACGTTATCTGTGTTTCCCATGTTCCTGGAGTAAATATTTTTACATGGCCTTTAAAAAATTCCAGGTAGCCGTTTACGTATACGTTTGGCTAATCAATGTACACATACGTTTGCACGAGATCTGCAGATTAGCAGTTCTGTAAAGTGATGTCATTTGTATTAACGTGGCACTTTATTCACTATATTGCTGAAAAGCAAGCAGAAGTATTAAACATGAAAACCAGTGTCAGTGTCTCATTTCATCAGAAGCACAACTTTATTAGCTACTAGAAAGTGGCTCTTCACTGTGTTCATGTTTTTACCCACGGATATCTCAGGCCTTATTTATAAAGTCTTAGAGTGTGCGTGAGCTTAAATCCACGCTAATATTCATATTTGTAAAAACTGCCTTTGACATGGAAAAGTGCAGAGTTACGTCAGAGTTTAAGCAGATATACACACTTCTTGTCAGAGTACTGCAGCTTTTAGGAAATGTAAGCTGCTTTTGCAGCTCTCTGTTCTAAAATAAAGGATTTGGACGATGACTGGTGATCTTTTATATGTTAATGACATTAATTAGTAGTCACTTGCAAGGCAAAGAGCTGAAACCATTCAGTTGCGCACAAGTTCAAGATCATATGCAATTCATAGATTTCATAGAACATTTTATAAATGAGGCCCCTCGCCTCCAAGGACTTGACAGGCAAAAATTAACCCAGAGAAGAGCTCTGTGTGAAAGAAAACTGAGCCTCAGCGCACACTGTGTATGAGGTAATCATCACAGACCAATGAAAGTACAAAGACATTTTGCTGCAAAATGCAAAACAAACTTTTGGAAAGTTCGCTTTGGCAAGCCATTTCGAACTCACAAAACAAACTTGGCCGGATTTTGTTTGAAATGACGTTACATAAGTTTGTCCTTGATTTCGCTTTAATTTTTCAAGGCATTTACCTTTCTACCAGCTCAAAATGAAAATTCTGTCATTAATTGCTCACCCTCATGTCGTTCCAAACCCGTAAGACCTTCGCACATCTTCGGAACACAAATTAAGATATTTTTGATGAAATCTAAAAGCTTTCTGACCCTGCATAGACAGCAACACAACTGACACGTTCAAGGCATATATATATATACAGTCCATATGATATCAGTCCATATGATATCAG